>NC_092162.1:35689312-35989312 GCF_045791955.1 Oncorhynchus clarkii lewisi | reverse complement strand
GAGGAGATGCACTGCAGTACTTAATGCAGCTGGTGGTCACACCAGATACTGACTGTGACTTTTGATTTGACAGTAAGAGGGTTAATAGTTTAGGGGGGAAAAATGTAATCTGGACATGAGGGAAGAAGAGAAAACGCTATGACAAAATGTATCTTTGCTGTCATGGGTGTCTGTTGCAGTAGAGGAATGTTGGTTGACGAATGTTAATACCCACATCGACTGACTGGCTTTTTGTGGTGTGGTACTTTAGTAGTGCGACAAAGCAAAAAAAATAAAGTGTACTATACTCCTGTCTTACTGCATGGATCAAATTATGCTGTAGCTTGAATTAAAGGGCTAATTGGGTATGGGGAGCCTTGCATGACCTTTGACCTTTTACAAAACCGTAGAGCGCCAATCATGAACAGTAGTGATGTGGGAAAAAATTGATAGTTACAATATTATTTTGGCCGATATATTGTATCGTTTTAACAATATCACATTATTATTTATGAGGTAGTTGGCTGTATCTCCACCAAAAGTCCAGTATTTTTCCTTCATAGCCTGTTCTCCATCTTCTTTTTAAATAGGGAGCCAATTTGTTTTCAGCACTTAATTCCATGACTGATCTAAACTACTTCTCATGGCTTTCTCATCCCACTGCAGACCAACTATCCACAGACAGCGCTAACTGGCTCCTATCCACAGACGGCGCTAAGAGGGTTCGGCGCATACATCGGGGAAGGAGAAATCCACTACCACTCCGCGACACGAGGGAAGGAGGTTCTCACCCAAGATTTGACGGTACATGGCCCCGTCCATCGTCCCTTTGATGCAGTGAAGTTGTCCTGTTCCCTTAGCAGAAAAACACCCTCAAAGCATGATGTTTCCACCTCCATGTTTGACGGTAGCGATGGTGTTCTTGCAGTCATATGCAGCATTCCTCCTCCTCCAAACACGGCGAGTTGATGCCAAAGAGCTCCATTTTGGTCTCATCTGACCACAACACTTTCACCCAGTTGTCCTCTGAATCATTCAGATGTTCATTGGCAAACTTCAGACGGGCATGTATATGTGCTTTTTTGAGCAGGGGGAACTTGCGGGCGCTGCAGGATTTCAGTCCTTCACGGCGTAGAGTGTTACCAATTGTTTTCTTGGTGACTATGGTCCCAGCTGCCTTGAGATTATTGACAAGATCCTCCCGTGTAGTTCTGGGCTGATTCCTCACCGTTCTCATGATCATTGCAACTCCACAAGGTGAGATCTTGCATGGGGCCCCAGGCCGAGGGAGATTGACAGTTATTTTGTGTTTCTTCCATTCCACCAACTGTTGTCACCTTCTCACCAAGCTGCTTGGCGATGGTCTTGTAGCCCATTCCAGCCTTGTGTAGGTCTACAATCTTGTCCCTGACATCCTTGGAGAGCTCTTTGGTCTTGGCCATGGTGGAGAGTTTGGAATCTGATGGATTTATTGCTTCTGTGGACAGGTGTCTTTTATACAGGTAACAAACGGAGATTAGGAGCACTCCCTTTAAGAGTGTGCTCCTAATCTCAGCTCGTTACCTGTATAAAAGACACCTGGGAGCCAGAAATCTTTCTGATTGAGAGGGGGTCAAATACTTATTTCTCTCTTTAAAATGCAAATCAATTTATAACATTTGACATGCGTTTTTCTGGATTTTGTTGTTGTTATTCTGTTTCTCACTGTTCAAATAAACCTACCATTAAAATTATAGACTGATTATTTCTTTGTCAGTGGGCAAACTTACAAAATCACCAGGAGATCAAATACTTTTTTCCCTCAATGCAACCCTCAACACAAAATTCACAGAGCACATTACCCTCAACACAAAAATCACAGAGCACATAACTCCCAACAATTGGACACAATTGGATGCATTGACACAGACATCTGTTCACACTAGTCACAACACTCCAGAGAACTACTTTCCTGGCTCTGTCCAACCACCCTTCAGTTCTGGAAAGAAATAACACCCTTTCGGGTCACAGCATCCCTCTACCTTCTTGGAGATGTCTCATCAGCCGACCTACCTCCCAAACATCATCAGTCCTTTTTAATCGCCTTAGCAATCAGCAAAAAAACTATATTACTCAACTGGAAAAACAGAAACCAATTTTCTGTTTTTCAATGGCCACGTCATAAAGGAATAAATTACAGCATCCACCAAAGACAAGATTAAAATCATTCAACAAACTGCACCCCAGTACTCAACTCCCGATGAGCTGATCGCCATCTTAGTGTTTCCTCTAACTTGTTAGTACTATTTATTTGCTCATTATTATTATCATAAAACAATGGTATCTGTGTCTAATCAGGTTGACATAACCAATTATTGGGGGAAGTAATTAACCAATTACTTCCCTCAAAGACCAATGTCAAATTTGTTATGAAATGCTGTCTGCCTGTCCCTACCAGTACCTGTTGAATAATTGTCTTGTGTGTCATGTTTGCTTCCTATTGTTGTTTTGGACTCACATCAGGTGAATAGGTTAAGTGTGGTGGGTAGGCAGGTCTGTAGATGTGCTGGCAAGTAGGTGGGTATGTTGGAGGGATGGAGACAGTGCAGAGTACAAACAGAGGGTTGTTGTTTTTGATTGGGGTATTCGGAGCGGCTTCACTTTTATAAAAATGTATTCCCAAAACGTCCAATTAAAAAGAAAAATAACCCTTGAACTAATGTCAGGCTCTAAAGGAGATTCTTGAAGAACACGTTTTATGCTACAGGCAGAAAGTTAACACTGTTGATATCTAATGACGAAAGCAATCCAATGTCAAGATTGGCTACATCTGGGGGTAATTCAGGAGGGTGCCCCATGTTTACACATTGTTCAGACAATGCAATCTCCATAGACAAACCTTGTCAGTAGAATGGCCTTACTGAAAAGCTCAGTGACCTTCAACGTGGCACCGTTATAGGATGCCACCTTTCCAACAAGTCAGTTAGTCAAATTTCAGCCCTGCTAGAGCTGCCCCAGTCAACTGTAAGTGCTGTTATTGTGAAATGGAAATGTCTAGGGGCAGTTTTTCAGGATACGGGCTAAGCCCCTTCGTTCCAGTGAAGGGAAATGTCAACACTATAGCATACAATGACATTCTACACGATTCTGTTCTTCCAACTTTCTGGCAACAGTTTGGGGAAGGCCCTTTCCTGTTTCAGCATGACAATACCCCGTGCACAAAGCGAGGTCCATACAGAAATGGTTTGTCGAGAATGGTGTGGAAGAACTTGACTGGCCTGCACAGAGCCCTGACCTCAACCCCATTGAACACCTTTGTGATGAATTGGAACACCGACTGCTAGCCAGGTCTAATTGCCCAACATCAGTGCCTGACCTCACTAATGCTCGTGGCTGAATGGAAGCAAGTCCCCACAGCAATGTTCCAACATCTAGTGGAAAGCCTTCCCAGAAGAGTGGAGGCTGTTGTAGCAGCAAAGGGGAGGACCAACTCCATATTAATGTCCATGATTTTGTAATGAGATGTTCGACGAGGTGTCCACATGTTTTTGGTTATGTAGTATATTAAAACATTTCAAAAGTGTGATGAGATATATATAACTGTATGTATTATCAACAATCTAAAGGTTTATTTGATAATGTGAATATATGAACATGTGAAAGTGTAGATGCAAAACACAGTAACAAAAACCATGATTCATTTCCATTGAATACAATCCCCGCTATCATTATTCAACAAGCTCCTAATCTGTTCTGAAAGGTGTGCATTGTTTACATCCTGATAAGGTCACAGACTGGGTAAAAATGATAGCGTGTAAGCCATTGCATAACCCAGTTGAAACTAACACTGGAGACCTACTTTCCTCATCGTAGAGCTCATGCAACAACCAGCACCATGTGAGACCGAGGAAAATATGGCTCTGTTCTGGTTAAAATTTTGTAGACGGCAAAGTGATCATCGTTCTTGATAATAAAGCCATCTTCATAGTCAATAATTGTATATGTAAGGAGCAATTGGTTTGATAGTCCATTGTGAGTATCAGGGGAATATTTGTCAAACCTATGTGATGTTACTGTATGCATATCTGACTAATGACAGCACAGTGCATTTCATGTAGACGTTGAACTCATACAGAGGTGAAACACCCTAAAAATACACTAGTATAAATGTCATTAGAATGTTACTCCAGCATGCCACGGGTGCAGTGTCTTGGGGGGTCAGGCATAGGGCCAGGATGATATCAGTATAAATGTCATTAGAATGTTACTCCAGCATGCCAAGGGTGCAGTTTCTTGGGGGTCAGGCGTAGGGCCAGGATGATATCAGTATAAATGTCATTAGAATGTTACTCTTAGCATGCCAAGGGTGAAGTTTCTTGGGGGGGGGGGGGGGGGGGTCAGGCGTAGGGCCAGGATGATATCAGTATAAATGTCATTAGAATGTTACTCCAGCATTTCAAGGGTGCAGTTTCTTGGGGGTCAGGCTTAGGGCCAGGATGATATCAGTATTGCGATACTCGTTACTATCGTTGCAAGGAAACAAAACACAAAGCAGATTTTAACTTTAGGAAAATCTTTATTATTTATTTTCCAAGCTATACAATATAGAGCAGATTTTTAACCTGTTGAGACTCTAGGGGCAGTATTTTCATTTTTGGAAAAAAAACTTTCCCGTTTTAAACAGGATATTTTGTCAGGACAAGATGCTAGAATATGCATATAATTGACAGCTTTGGATAAAAAACACTAACGTTTCCAAAACTGTAAAGATATTGTCTGTGAGTATAACAGAACTGATGTTGCAGGCGAAAGCCTGAGAAAAATCCAATCCGGAAGTGCCCCAGGTTTTTATTTGTTTGTTTGTTTGTATGTATGTTTGTTTGTTTGTTTGTTTGTTTGTTTGTATGTATGTTTGTTTGTTTGTTTGTATGTATGTATGTTTGTTTGTATGTATGTATGTATGTATGTTTGTATGTATGTTTGTATGTATGTATGTATGTATGTATGTATGTATGTATGTATGTATGTATGTATGTATGTATGTATGTATGTATGTATGTATGTATGTATGTATATATATTTTTTACCCCCTTTTTCGTGGTATCCAATTGTTGTAGTAGCTACTATCTTGTCTCATTGCTACAACTCCCGTACGGGCTCGGGAGAGACGAAGGCTGAATGTCATGCGTCCTCCGATACACAACCCAACCAGGCGTACTGCTTCTTAACACAGCGCGCATCCAACCCGGAAGCCAGCCGCACCAATGTGTCGGAGGCTACACCGTGCACCTGGCAACCTTGGCTAGCGCGCACTGCGCCCGGGCCGCCACAGGAGTCGCTGGTGCGCGATGAGACAAGGAGATCCCTACCGACCAATCCCTCCCTAACCCGGACGACGCTAGGCCAATTGTGCGTCGCCCCACGGACCTCACGGTCGCGGCCGGTTACAACAGAGCCTGGGCGCGAACCCAGGGACTCTGATGGCACAGCTGGCGCATCAGAGTCCCTGGGTTCGCGCCCAGGCTCTGTTGTAACCGGCCGCGACCGGGAGGTCCGTGGGGCGACGCACAATTGGCCTAGCGTCGTCAGGGTTAGGGAGGGATTGGTCGGTAGGGATCTCCTCGTCTGCGCCACCCGGGAGGCCTGTGCCCCAGGTTTTGAATGCGCTGCGTGCCAATGAGTCCCCATTGAGCTGTGAATGTGCTATGAACCAGCTTATGCTTTCTACGTATTCCCCAAGGTGTCTCAAGCATTGGGACGTAGTTTTATGCATTTATGTTGAAGAATACCCGTAGGGGGCTACATTGCGCAAGTGGTCACATGATGCTCCCGGAGAGAAAATCTTGCGTAGAGTACAGAGGTAGCCATTATTCCAATCGCTTTTACTGAGAAACCAATTGTCCCGGTGGATATATTATCAAATAGATATTTGAAAAACACCTTGAGGATTGATTCTAAGCAACGCTTACCTGGGAGTCTCGTGAGTGAAAACATCCGAAGTTCAAAGGTAAACTATTTAATTTGATTGCTTTTCTGATTTTCGTGACAAGGTTGCCTGCTGCTAGCAAGGCATAATGCTATGCTAGGCTATCGTTAAACTTACACAAATGCTTGTCTAGCTTTGGCTGTAAAGCATATTTTGAAAATCTAAGATGACAGGGTGAATAACAAAAATTAAAAGAGCGCCCCCTATATCGAAGAAGTTAAAGGACCGAAGACTTTTGGTCTGCTTAACATTTATTTTTGCCATGGAAAAAATATTGCGATACTGGTATGTTCCTGGCCCTTGTCTGCACCCAACTGTTCTCTACAATATTTTACATTTTCAAAGTTTAAAACCTCTCTGGGATAGGCGGGACAGTCGCGTCCCACTTGGCCAATTGCCAAGGAAAATGCAGAGCGCCAAATTCAAATAAAATGCTAGAAAAATCTAACTTTCATTAAATCACACATGTAAGATACCAAATTAAAGCTACACTCGTTGTGAATCCAGCCAACATGTCAGATTTCCAAAAAGGCTTTTCGGCGAAAGCATAAGATGCTATTATCTGATGATAGCACAACAGTAAACAAAAAGAGAGTAGCATATTTCAACCCTGCAGGCACCACACAAAACGCAGAAATGAAATATAAATCACGCCTTGCCTTTGACGAGATTCTTTTGTTGGCACTCAAATATGTCCCATAAACATCACAAATGGATTCCGTCGATATATATACAAAATATCAATTTATTTGGCGCGTTTGATCCAGAAAAACACCGGTTCCAACTTGCGAAACGTCACTACAAAATATCTCAAAAGTTACCTGTAAACTTTGCCAAAACATTTCAAACTACTTTTGTAAAACATTAATAATCGATCAAATTGTAGACGGGACAATCTGTGTTCAATACAGGAAGACAACAAACTCACGCTACTTTTCTAGTCATGCGCCTTCTCAAAAAGTTCACTTCAAATGACACGCATTCAAAATGGCCGTACTTCATTACACAAAGGAATAACCTCAACCAATTTCTAAAGACTGGTGATATCCAGTGGAAGCAGTAGGAACTGCAAACAAGTCCCTTCGAAATCTAGTTTCCGAATGAAACCTCATTGAATAGACAGTGACCTCAAAAAAAAGAAATCTGAATGCTTTGTCCTAAGGGTTTTGCCTGCTACATAAGTTCTGTTATACTCACAGACATGATTCAAACAGTTTTAGAAACTTCAGAATGTTTTTTATCCAAATCTACTAATAATATGCATATCTTATATTCTGGGGATGAGCAGCAGGAAGTTGAATTTGGGCACGCTATTTATCCCCTATCCCTAAGAAGTTTTAAACATTTTCCGCAATACTCCGGTTTGATCAAATTATGTTACATAGCTTGCATTGCCTAAGTACAATGTGTTCTATAATGTTTTTAATGACAAACCACCTCCTACACTACATTCTCCAACATTAGGGTCGGTCTTTGGATTTCAAAGAAATACAAACCAATAACACATAAGAAACTTAAACAAAGCAGTCAACCTACCACTTGCTTTGGTAAACAGCTGAGGGATGGGGCTTGAGAAATACCACTCAAATTGAACCACTCAAATTCATAGACAAAGCTATGGATGCAAGGACTGACCATCATGTTTTGAAGCCACAGTATAGTGTTTGTTTGAATTTACTTTGTTTACAAACATTGGAGTAAAACAGGCTGAAAGTTTGGGTTCTGATGGGGTTCGACCATTTAAGCCAAAATTTACAAGCTTTATTCTTCAAGAATCAACGGCAATAACATTTATTTAACAGCCCAACAATTGATGAAGCAACTGCTTCAGAATTCAGGGAATCATTACTGGAAGCACATTTAGAGCCCTCTTCTATCATTACATTAGATTGTCTTGTCGACCACTGATATGCAAATAAAAAAGTGCATTGACAGCCGCACATCCAATCACACACTGGATGCTCCTTTCCTTACTAAAACCACGTGTTACCTGAGACCTCAAAGCTACAACCCAGATTAGCTTTCTCTCCCTAGCATACGCCACTGAAGTTAGTTTCCTTGACCACGTCCTTCGTGGCATTGCTGCCTGCTTTTAGCCTAACACTTTTGTGTAAAGAGTATTCCACATATCTTTAGCTTATCCAACTCTGATGGTCAGATAAAGAGTTCAGCCTTTTCCTTCCAGAAGGCAAAGATGAGCTTAATGTATCTGTTGATCTCCTCATTGCTGAACTTTTTCAGTTCATAGATCAGTTTGATTGAGTATTAATTGTGCTCTTCTCTGGGTGGAAATTCATGTACCGGTGTGACTATGGTAAATTGAACTGGAGCAATGTCCTGCATCACACCCTTCCCTACACTCTGTACTGTGGTCTCCGCTTTCACAGCCTGGACTACGGAGTCTTGCACAGCTTCATGAACAGTATCCTGCCCAATGTTCTACGCCAAATCCTGCACAGAAGTCTGAACTGTGTCTTTGGGAACACTCTCCTGTGCTACACTTTCAGCTTTCACAGGATCCTGCACAAGCCCATTTGTTGGACTCGAATAGGCCTGTGCCCGTCCGGGGTGAGAAGGGGATGTGAGGGGGTGCTGTGTGATTATTTAAGATACTCTTTGAGTAGGTAGGGTTTCAGATGTTATTGGAAGATGGGCAGGGACTCTGCTGTCTTAGCTTCAGGGGGAAGCTGGTTCCACCATTGGTGTGCCAAGACAGAGAAGAGCTTTGACTGGAAACCAATGGAGTGTGCGGAGGAGCAGGGTGACATGGGAGAAAGTGGCTAGGTTGAACACCAGGCATCCTGCAGCGTTCTAGATAAGTTGCAGGGTTTTGATGGCACAAGTGGGGAGCCCAGCCAACAGAGTGTTGCAGTAGAGATGACAAATGCCTGGATTTGGACCTGCGCCGCTTCCTGTGTGAGGTAGGGTTGTACTCTACAGATGTTGTAGAGCATAAACCTGCAGGAGTGACTCACTGCTTTGATGTTTGCAGAGAACAGGGTGTTGTCCAGGGTCACGCCAAGGTTCTTTGCACTCCGGGATATGGACACCGTGGTGTTGTCAACCGTGATGGAGAGGTCTTTGAGCGGGCAGGCCTTACCCTGGAGGAAGAGCAGTTCTGTCTTGTCGAGATTGAGCTTGAGGTGGTGGGCCGACATCCAAGTGGAGATATCTGCCAGGCACGTAGAGATGTGTGTCGCCACCTGGGTGTCAGAATGGGGGAAGGAGAAAAGTAGTTGAGTGTCATCAGCATTGCAATGATAGGTTAGACCATGTGAGGATATGACAGCGCCGAGTGACTTGGTGTATAGAGAGAAGAGGAGAGGGTCTAGAACCGAGCACCTGGGGACACGATTCGTAAGATACTTGCTGCAGACACAGATCCTCTCCATATCACCAGAAATCGTCTGGAGAAGGGAGGGGTACCACTGGACAGATACTATCAGTCCCAGCAACTGATGCCAACTGCAACGTGGAATCCAAACAAAGAAGTTAGCTAGCTACTAAGAAACTTCCCAATATACTTTCTAAACAACAAACCGAGCTCTCCCTCATGTCGCGTTCAACAGGAAGTGACTCTCAGTTCATAGATCAGTTTGACTTGAGTCCTCATTGGGCTCTTCTATGGGTAGACATTAATGTGACTATGGTGACTTGAATTGGATCAGGTAGAATGTCCTGCGTCACTCCCTAACCTACACTCTGTATTGATGTCTCTACTGTCACACCCTGCCCTATACTATGTATTGTTGTCTCTACTGTCACTCACTGCCCTATACTCTGTATTGTTGTCTCTACTGTCACTCACTGCCCTATACTCTGTATTGTCTCCTCTACTGTCACTCCCTGCCCTATACTCTGTATTGTTGTCTCTACTGTCACACCCTGTACTACACTCTGTATTGTTGTCTCTACTGTCACACCCTGTACTACACTCTGTATTGTTGTCTCTACTGTCACTCACTGCCCTATACTCTGTATTGTCTCCTCTACTGTCACTCCCTAACCTACACTCTGTATTGATGTCTCTACTGTCACACCCTGCCCTATACTATGTATTGTTGTCTCTACTGTCACTCACTGCCCTATACTCTGTATTGTTGTCTCTACTGTCACTCACTGCCCTATACTCTGTATTGTCTCCTCTACTGTCACAACCTGCCCTATACTCTGTATTGTTGTCTCTACTGTCACTCCCTGTACTACACTCAGTATTGTTGTCTCTACTGTCACACCCTGCCCTATACTCTGTATTGTTGTCTCTACTGTCACACCCTGTACTACACTATGTATTGTTGTCTCTACTGTCACACCCTGTACTACACTCTGTATTGTTGTCTCTACTGTCACTCCCTGCCCTACACTCTATTGTTGTCTCTACTGTCACACCCTGTACTACACTCTGTATTGTTGTCTCTACTGTCACACCCTGTACTAAACTCGGTTTTGTTGTCTCTACTGTCACACCCTGCCCTACACTATGTATTGTTGTCTCTACTGTCACACCCTGCCCTACACTATGTATTGTTGTCTCTACTGTCACACCCTGCCCTACACTATGTATTGTTGTCTCTACTGTCACTCCCTATACTACACTCTGTATTGTTGTCTCTACTGTCACTCCCTGCCCTATACTCTGTATTGTTGTCTCTACTGTCACACCCTGTACTACACTCTGTATTGTTGTCTCTACTCTCACACCCTGTACAACACTGTATTGTTGTCTCTACTCTCACACCCTGTACTACACTATGTATTGTCTCCTCTACTGTCACACCCTGCCCTACACTATGTATTGTTGTCTTTACTGTCACTCCCTGTACTACACTATGTATTGTTGTCTCTACTGTCACACCCTGTACTACACTCTGTATTGTTGTCTCTACTGTCACACCCTGCCCTACACTATGTATTGTTGTCTCTACTGTCACAACCTGTACTACCGAGTCTTGCACAGCTTTATGAACAGTATTTTTCTTAATGTCTTCGAAGCTGTCCACCCAGTCCCGCTTCCCTCACTCAATGTCCAGGACCTTGCGGTGGAACTGGCGTTTCAGCTCCCAGCTGTAGCTGTCCGATGCGGTCGAACATCTCGCAGCACAGCAGGTGTCGGAACTTGCGCTCGCTGCGTGACATGGTTATCTCTAGGAGCTGGAAGTAAACCAGCATAAAGAGGTCTAAGGTCTGGGTTTCGTAACTGACCGATGCTTTATTCGTGTGTGGAAGGAAGTGTTCTGACCAGTAGATCATCTGGGACTGGCTGAGCTGGCGGATCTGGCGTGTGGGCACCTGGCTCATGATTGTCCTCCAGTGGCCAATCAGCTTCACCACCACTTGCCTGGACTTCAGGAAGAGGAGTGTTTTGTCATCTTGTCTCTGCATGTCTCTGTCCCTCTCAGGGGTAAACCAGTTATCGTCATCCAGACCAACCCCTAGACTTCCCCCGTCTGTGTACTTTGGCCTGTAGGACTCAGAGGGTGTACTTTCTCCAGTGTTCCAGCAACAGGAAGACGATAAGCTCATTCTTCATCTCTATGCACTCCCGGACGTAGCTCATGTCTGTCTGCACCTCCAGGCTCCGGATCAGCTGCTCGTTGGTCAGTATAAGGTCTGTAGACAGAACCTGGTTGAACTGATCTGACTAAGGGATCACTTTGTAAGACTGGTATGTAAGAGGAGCATGAGATGGTGTGATTACAGTTTCCTCCACTAGAGAGGTAGAGATTCCTGGACTGGAGGAAAGACTTTGTTGTTAGGAGACTGGAGCACAGAATCCAGTCCTTCTGAATAGTCTCTGGGTGATAACTGGACTTAATCACCACAGGGAGGAACCTCTTGCGCATGTATACCCGGTTTGTTTTGTCGTAGGCAAACTAGGACAGTTTCTAAATCTCATAGTTGGCCTTCAGTTCTTTCACAGAGACATCACACTGCTTGATCTCCTTCTCCACCTCCTCCCTGGTGGAGAACGACTGGGATTTACCAATGACACCAGCGGACCCTCTGGCCCATCCTATTATTACTCACTTCCTACTGAACTTATCCGGGAGATATCAAAACCAAGAGGTCTATTGTCTTTCCTCCGAGAGTGGATAGGAGGATAACGCTGCTCAAGAGCATGGCTGAGATTTTGCTGCACCAGGCTGGTAGATCTTCCACCTGCTCGTGGACTTTGGGGTTAATGGAGAAGTACTCCTGGTTGAGGGCGGCAGACACAGAAAGGAGTGTTGAAGCTCTCGCTCCAGCTCTTCCAGCTCCTTCTCCCCCTCGGTCATCTTGTGCAT
Source organism: Oncorhynchus clarkii lewisi (assembly GCF_045791955.1). Classification (NCBI taxonomy): domain Eukaryota; kingdom Metazoa; phylum Chordata; class Actinopteri; order Salmoniformes; family Salmonidae; genus Oncorhynchus; species Oncorhynchus clarkii. The sequence goes on along the minus strand of NC_092162.1, from coordinate 35,977,084 downwards.
GACCTGCAGGTTCTCAATTTGCTTCTCAATGCGGATGAGGTCGTCCTCCATCATCAGCTCTCCAAAAGGGCTCAGGATGGCATTGTGGACGTGAGAGTAGTGTGACTCCTGTCCACTGGCCGCAAACTAGAACAGAGGTCAAGGGACAGCAAAGAATAACATAAAAGAGGAGGGAAGGGGGAGGTTCCTTCAGCTTGCACTTCCTGGTGTACTGTACACACACAGCGCATGGTTTAACTTCATCACAAATGATTTACATGGATTTAGTGGTGCACTGCCTCAGTACACACTTCATAACTCCTAGATTAGCTGAGATTCAGGGCACAGCCTTCTCCTTTATGAAAGCAGGGTGGCAAAATCACCAGCACACAACTGCTGCCTGAACATGGCTATGTGGGTTTATGAGATACACTTTTTTGGAGGTCTGCTTATAAACTGCTAACAAATAATTATTTATCAATATTAGTAAATACACGTGTATGTAAAAATCAATTATGGCAAGAACAAAACAAAAATGTGTGCTGTTGGGGATAATCGAGGACTTGAGTTGGGAAACACTTTTAGAATGTACTCATTGATAAATGAGGAAATTGTTACATCAACATAACATGTATGGGTCCTTCATGGGCTTAATTAAGGCATCTGTCACTATCACTGTCACTATTATATTATAGTAGCCAATGTCTACCATCTTGGATGGAACAAGTACTGACTGTTAAGACTCTGAAATCTTATTTAACATTCCAGTCAAAACAAAGCAACACGTTTACATCAAATATAGATTATATAAACACATTGCAAATTTCTGATAGGACTACCTTAGTAATAGCACTTAAAGAAGGGCAATGGCAAAGAAGCTCTCAAACTGCTTAAGGGGCATTTTCCCTGTGGAATACATAGGCTTCAGGGTTTTAACCTGTCAATCATGTTTATTGTTCAAGACTCTGACGTAGAAGTCCGTCACTGGCCGAGGGCAGCATTTGGTTCTTTAACGCACACACACATTCATCACTCCTCCCTGCTCCATTATCAGGTAACAATAAGGTAACAATGTGGGTCGACACACAAGTTAACTTCTCTGTCTTAGTACATACATTTCACACTTGTCAATTTTCATTTTTAATATAAGCAATATGTATTTTACTTAGATGTTGTGGATGAGTGCGTTGTTTGTTTGTTCTGTTCCCCCCTCTCTCCATCTCTGCAGCTTCCGGGCATGCTGGATAAGGACCAGAGCAAAGGGAATTGGGCTGACTTTGTAGTGCCTGTCCCAAATGGCTCATTAATGTAAATGGGCATATTAAAAGACACTGTCAGTAGTGATGTAATTTTGTAAATGTTATGTGGGGATATTGTTTAAAAACAGGTGTTGCAATGTATATCCTTTAGTATGTTTAGTTAATGGAAAATGTCGGTTTGACTAGTTAATTGCTTAATTAATTAGGGTTAATTGTTCTGAGTGGAGAGGCTAGCCCTACAAAAGGAGCCTCTCTTTCAGTTCATAGAGAGGCCATTTTGGATTGAGATGTGAATGGGGCAGCATTGTTTTTAGCTGTCCCTTAAGGTATATGTTTGATGGCAGTACTGTTGTTTTTGTTACAGAATCACTTTGTAAATAAACACCCAGAAGCACAGAAGCCTATTTGCGGCTCCGCCATCTTTTTTATTTTGATAGAGGTTAAGTTTTCCAGTATAGCCTTCTGGCCTACTCTACGTGACAAAGACGCAAGTGTGTTACTTGTTTTATGATATAACTGCTGCCAATGTACAGCATCCTTTATGTTCAAGCTCCTACAGGTAATAGTTTCAGATAAGGGCACAGATACTAGTAGCTAGCAGCCAGGCAGATCAGAGTTCAACTTTACATACCAACCTAATGATCATCAAAAAAATACATCATTAATTCTAATCACAAAACATGGATATAAAAGTGCTTAAAAGTGAAAAATTAAAAGACTGCTCGCGTAAAAGTCCTCAAAACCAACCAATCTGACTACAACCCGTAGGCCGACTTCTTATGAGAGCCAGAAATAGATCAAATCAACAGTCAGATATTGCAACACCAATAAAACATGAAAAGCACTACAACTACAATGTTCTTACTCAAACCAAACCCAGGCATAATAAAAAAAATTCCATCAGGTATCAGGTTGCATTTCAATCCACTGCATCTGCCTATGTTGGCCTTTCATCATCTGCGGTGGAAGGTGGCCAAGCTACAGCGGTGTTTTTCAGACCATGAGACTTCCCAAAATGTGGTCCTCTCACAAAAACATCTAACTTCCGAATAGTTTACAAACTATTATGACCACTCAATGGAAAGGGGAGACTCTCACGAACACAATGATGTTTTACTCTGCGAACTCCATTAGTGCCATGGGACTCGTCTGAAGGTAACCCATACAACGAATGGAAGGATCGAGGTAGTTTTGTGCCAACAAAAATAAGAGGTTAAATACAGTGCCTTGCGAAAGTATTCGGCCCCCTTGAACTTTGCCACATTTCAGGCTTCAAACATAAAGATATAAAACTGTATTTTTTTGTGAAGAATCAACAACAAGTGGGACACAATCATGAAGTGGAATGACATTTATTGGATATTTCAAACTTTTTTAACAAATCAAAAACTGAAAAATTGGGCGTGCAAAATGATTCAGCCCCCTTAAGTTAATACTTTGTAGCGCCACCTTTTGCTGCGATTACAGCTGTAAGTCGCTTGAGGTATGTCTCTATCAGTTTTGCACATCGAGAGACTGACATTTTTTCCCATTCCTCCTTGCAAAACAGCTCGAGCTCAGTGAGGTTGGATGGAGAGCATTTGTGAACAGCAGTTTTCAGTTCTTTCCACAGATTCTCGATTGGATTCAGGTCTGGACTTTGACTTGGCCATTCTAACACCTGGATATGTTTATTTTTGAACCATTTCATTGTAGATTTTGCTTTATGTTTTGGATCATTGTCTTGTTGGAAGACAAATCTCTGTCCCAGTCTCAGGTCTTTTGCAGACTCCATCAGGTTTTCTTCCAGAATGGTCCTGTATTTGGCTCCATCCATCTTCCCATCAATTTTAACCATCTTCCCTGTCCCTGCTGAAGAAAAGCAGGCCCAAACCATGATGCTGCCACCACCATGTTTGACAGTGGGGATGGTGTGTTCTTTTACGCCAAATATAACGTTTTGCATTGTTGCCAAAAAGTTCAATTTTGGTTTCATCTGACCAGAGCACCTTCTTCCACATGTTTGGTGTGTCTCCCAGGTGGCTTGTGGCAAACTTTAAACAACACTTTTTATGGATATCTTTAAGAAATGTCTTTCTTCTTGCCACTCTTCCATAAAGGCCAGATTTGTGCAATATACGACTGATTGTTGTCCTATGGACAGAGTCTCCCACCTCAGCTGTAGATCTCTGCAGTTCATCCAGAGTGATCATGGGCCTCTTGGCTGCATCTCTGATCAGTCTTCTCCTTGTATGAGCTGAAAGTTTAGAGGGACGGCCAGGTCTTGGTAGATTTGCAGTGGTCTGATACTCCTTCCATTTCAATATTATCGCTTGCACAGTGCTCCTTGGGATGTTTAAAGCTTGGGAAATCTTTTTGTATCCAAATCCGGCTTTAAACTTCTTCACAACAGTATCTCGGACCTGCCTGGTGTGTTCCTTGTTCTTCATGATGCTCTCTGCGCTTTTAACGGACCTCTGAGACTATCACAGTGCAGGTGCATTTATACGGAGACTTGATTACACACAGGTGGATTGTATTTATCATCATTAGTCATTTAGGTCAACATTGGATCATTCAGAGATCCTCACTGAACTTCTGGAGAGAGTTTGCTGCACTGAAAGTAAAGGGGCTGAATAATTTTGCACGCCCAATTCTTCAGTTTTTTATTTGTTAAAAAAGTTTGAAATATCCAATAAATGTCGTTCCACTTCATGATTGTGTACCACTTGTTGTTGATTCTTCACAAAAAAATACAGTTTTATATCTTTATGTTTGAAGCCTGAAATGTGGCAAAAGGTCGCAAAGTTCAAGGGGGCCGAATACTTTCGCAAGGTATTTTTGTGTCCCAAAAAACTAAATTACTCCCTGAGCTTTCTTATTTCTCCTAGATTAGGACAGAAACTTAATTTGCCAATTTTGAATGTGTTATTGTGTTTATCAAATGGGGGGGATCCCTTTTAGGGTACTTAAATTCAAAATAAAATAGCTAAATAAAAAAAAGGTATGACCATCTTAAAACAATTCCATATGTTAGCTAAGTAAACCCGTTTAAAACACAAAACAAACCCACCAACCCACATTTCAGCCCCCTTGTTTTCCCCTCAGTGCCCGTTCTGTGACAGCAGCACAAAAAAAAGAGCTGAAATTGTAAATGTTTATCATCACACTCCTTTCTCTCACACCTTCTCCATTCACGCCTACCTTGCGCTTGTGTTCATCCTCCTCCTGCATCTTCACCTGGAGCTTGCGCACCATCACCTGCCTTTTCCATTCAGGGATGGCTCGGCCCTGCTCGTCGTGTGTGGGCACTAGGGCCTCCACGTCCGCCAGGCTACCCTTCCGGGTCTGTCCCATCAGGCTTGCTGTCCCGCTGACGTTCTTATTGAGGTGCTGCTCGCTGCTCTTGGAGGTGGAGAGGGTCCGGGGCGTGCTGGTGCCCACAGGGCTGGGGGCAGCGGATGGGGAGGTGGCGCTGGCGGCGGAGGGCGGAGACGTGGGCTTGGCTGACGACGGGCTGACCGTGTGGGTCTGGGGCGGTGACATGGGGCTCTCTCCCTTGGGGGGTGGCAGAAAGAGGGGAATAAAGTTCAAAAGCTTCATTGTTCATTAAGGTCAAACAGGAATGTTTTTGGCTTTAACTAAATAGGCTCAGTTGCAATATACATGAACTACACAGGATGTGCAACATTGAGGAATGACAGAAACCAAGACACACTATATATACAAAAGTATGTGGATTCAGCTATTTCAGCCACACCCGTTGTTGACAGATGTATAAAATCGAGCACACAGCCATACAATCGCCATAGACAAACATTGGCAGTAGAATGGCCTTTACTGAAGAGCTCAGTCGCTTTCAACGTGGCACCGCCATAGGAGGCCGTCCAACAAGTCAGTTTGTCAAATCAACGGTAAGTGCTGTAATGATGAAGTGGAAACCTCTAGGCGCAACGACGGCTCAGCTGTGAAGTGGTAGGCCCCACAATCTCACAGAACGGGACCGCCGAGTGCTGAAGCACGTAAAACTCGCCTTTCCTCGGTTGCAACACTCACTACCGAGTTTCAAACTGCCTGTGGAAGCAACGTCAGCACAATTAGTGTTTGTCGCAAGCTTTATGAAATGGGTGTCCATGGCCGAGCAGCCGCACACAAACCTAAGATCACCATGTGCAATGCCAAGTGTCGGCTGGAGTGGTGTAAAGATTGCTGCCATTGGACTATGGAGCAGTGGAAACGCCTGAATCATGCTTCACTATCTGGCTGCCAGGAGAACGCTACCTGCCCCAAATGTATAGTGTCAAATGTAAAGTTTGGTGGAGGAGGAATAATGATCTGTTTTTCATGGTTCGAGTGCGAGCCAGGTCTAATTGTCCAACATCAGTGCCCAACTAATGCTCGTGTCTGAATGGAAGCAAGTCCCTGCAGAAATTTAACTGGTGGAAAGCCTTCCCAGAGTGGAGGCTGTTATAGCAGCAAAGGATGGACCAACTCCTTATTAATGCCCATGATTTTGGAATGAGATGTTTTACGAGCAGGTGTCCATATACTTTTGCTTATGTACGTATGTATTTGAAACAAGACTGACTGCCTATAGAATAAAAGGAGAACCTAACAAGTTGCTTTGGTGTGTCACACGTTGCAAACAACAACCGCACAGATCACCACTCATATTGAATTGCTTACTCATTGGTTTCACTGAGTGGAAGCTTTGGGCTAATTCAGTGTAATGCAACCAAGTGTGGCGGTGAAGGCCATGCCAGCTCTGAGGGGGAGAACAATGGGTTGAGTCATCAAGTTAGCACTCCTCACTTCTTCTCCACGATGACAGAGTGAACAGTCAAAAGCATTAAAAACCACCATGGAGTGACATGTTTGTTTGTTGTTAAATGGTGCAAATGGCTGTGCAAAACCTTTGTACTTTTAAATGTTTTTCTTTGTTGGGCATAAAATACTGTAAAAACACCAGGAAATCAGCTCCAAGTGATTTTAATTTAAGAAAATCTGTTCCCGAGTATTCTTCCACATAATAAAGAGACCTGATCATATACCAGATGTAAGCTTGGTTTTATTTTAAAAAAAAAGTATATTCCAACATATCTGTTTGGGTTTCTTGTGGTGAATTTACAGTCTACAAATTATTTGTAATTGTGTTCCCAGATTGAGAACATAATTACATAATTATCTGCTCAAGAAGAAAAATCAGCCAACGGCTGAATCTAGTTGATGATCCCTGACATAGTGTATGTTGATCATGTGGAATGAAAGTCTCATGTTGCCGAGTGTGTCTCGTCACTTCAATGAGGTTTCACAGGTAAATGCACTGTTAGCACTCAATCTGGGATCCTTCTGATGCCTGAAAAACCCTTTGTTCCAGAATACAATCTTTTTATCAGAGGCCACGGACTGACATTACATACAGTGGGGCAAAAAAGTATTTAGTCAGCCACCAATTGTGCAAGTTCTCCCACTTAAAAATATGAGAGAGGCCTGCAATTTTCATCATAGGTATACTTCAACTATGACAGACAAAATGAGAAAAAGGAATCCAGAAAATCACATTGTAGGATTTTTTATAAATTTATTTGCAAATTATGGTGGAAAATAAGTATTTGGTCAATAACAAAAGTTTACCTCAATACTTTGTTATATACCCTTGGTTGGCAATGACAGAGGTCAAACGTTTTCTGTAAGTCTTCACAAGGTTTTCACACACTGTTGCTGGTATTTTGGCCCATTCCTCCATGCAGATCTCCTCTAGAGCAGTGATGTTTTGGGGCTGTTGCTGGGCAACACGGACTTTCAACTCCCTCCAAAGATTTTCTATGGGGTTGAGATCTGGAGACTGGCTAGGCCACTCCAGGACCTTGAAATGCTTCTTACGAAGCCCAGCTCTCTGCAGAACATTCACTAGGTCCCCCCGTGTGGTTCTGGGACTTTTGCTCACCGTTCTTGTGATGATTTTGACCCCACGGGGTGAGATTTTTTTATATTTTTTTATTTCACCTTTATTTAACCAGGTAGGCTAGTTGAGAACAAGTTATCATTTGCAACTGCAACCTGGCCAAGATAAAGCATAGCAGTGAGAACAGACAACAGAGTTACACATGGAGTAAACAATTAACAAGTCAATAACACAGTAGAAAAAAAGAGAGTCTATATACATTGTGTGCAAAAGGCATGAGGTAGGCAAATAACATTTTTGCAGATTAACACTGGAGTGATAAATGATCAGATGGTCATGTACAGGTAGAGATATTGGTGTGCAAAAGAGCAGAAAAGTAAATAAATAAAAACAGTATGGGGATGAGGTAGGTAAAATTGGGTGGGCTATTTACCGATAGACTATGTACAGCTGCAGCGATCGGTTAGCTGCTCAGATAGCAGATGTTTGAAGTTGGTGAAGGAGATAAAAGTCTCCAACTTCAGCGATTTTTGCAATTCGTACCAGTCACAGGCAGCAGAGAACTGGAACGAAAGGTGGCCAAATGAGGTGTTGGCTTTAGGGATGATCAGTGAGATACACCTGCTGGAGCGCGTGCTACGGGTGGGTGTTGCCATCGTGACCAGTGAACTGAGATAAGGCAGAGCTTTACCTAGCATGGACTTGTTTGGAGGTTAGATAGCACAGTGTCCAAGGACGGGCCGGAAGTATATAGAATGGTGTCGTCTGCGTAGAGGTGGATCAGGGAATCGCCCGCAGCAAGAGCAACATCATTGATATATACAGAGAAAAGAGTTGGCCCGAGAATTGAACCCTGTGGCACCCACATAGAGACTGCCAGAGGACCGGACAGCATGCCCACCGATTTGACACACTGAACTCTGTCTGCAAAGTAGTTGGTGAACCAGGCAAGGCAGTCATCAGAAAAACCGAGGCTACTGAGTCTGTCAATCACCATATTCTTATCGGCAGAGTCGAAAGCCTTGGCAAGGTCGATGAAGACGGCTGCACAGTACTGTCTTTTATCGATGGCCGTTATGATATCGTTTAGTACCTTGAGCGTGGCTGAGGTGCACCCGTGACCGGCTCGGAAACCAGATTGCACAGCGGAGAAGGTACGGTGTGATTCGAGATGGTCAGTGACCTGTTTGTTGACTTGGCTTTCGAAGACCTTAGATAGGCAGGGCAGGATGGATATAGGTCTGTAACAGTTTGGGTCCAGGGTGTCTCCCCCTTTGAAGAGGGGGATGACTGCGGCAGCTTTCCAATCCTTGGGGATCTCAGATGATATGAAAGAGAGGTTGAACAGGCTGGTAATAGGGGTTGCGACAATGGCGGCGGATAGTTTCAGAAATAGAGGGTCCAGATTGTCAAGCCCAGCTGATTTGTACGGGTCCAGGTTTTGCAGCTCTTTCAGAACATCTGCTATCTGGATTTGGGTAAAGGAGAACCTAGAGAGGCTTGGGCGAGTAGCTGGCCGGGGGGGCGGAGCTGTTGGCCGAGGTTGGAGTAGCCAGGCGGAAGGCATGGCCAGCCGTTGAGAAATGCTTGTTGAAGTTTTCGATAATCATGGATTTATCGGTGGTGACCGTGTTACCTAGCCTCAGTGCAGTGGGCAGCTGGGAGGTGGTGCTCTTGTTCTCCATGGACTTCAGTGTCCCAGAACTTTTTGGAGTTGGAGCTACAGGATGCAAATTTCTGCCTGAAGAAGCTGGCCTTGGCTTTCCTGACTGACTGCGTGTATTGGTTCCTGACTTCCCTGAACAGTTGCATATCGCGGGGACTATTTTATGCTATTGCAGTCCGCCACAGGTTGTTTTTGTGCTGGTCGAGGGCAGTCAGGTCTGGAGTGAACCAAGGGCTATATCTGGTCTTAGTTCTGCATTTTTTGAACGGAGCATGCTTATCTAAAATGGTGAGGAAGTTACTTTTAAAGAATGATCAGGCATCCTCAACTGACGGGATGAGGTCAATGTCCTTCCAGGATACCCGGGCCAGGTCGATTAGAAAGGCCTGCTCACAGAAGTGTTTTAGGGAGCGTTTGACAGTGATGAGGGGTGGTCGTTTGACTGCGGCTCCGTGGCGGATACAGGCAATGAGGCAGTGATCGCTGAGATCCTGGTTGAAGACGGCGGTGTATTTGGAGGGCCAGTTGGTCAGGATGACGTCTATGAGGGTGCCCTTGTTTACAGATTTAGGGTTGTACCTGGTGGGTTCCTTGATGATTTGTGTGAGATTGAGGGCATCTAGCTTAGATTGTAGGACTGCCGGGGTGTTAAGCATATCCCAGTTTAGGTCACCTAACAGAACAAACTCTGAAGCTAGATGGGGGGCGTGTAGCCCCAGATCGAGGGATGTCTTCCATTTCTTAATAATTGCTCCCACAGTTGATTTCTTCAAACCAAGCTGCTTACCTATTGCAGATTCACTCTTTCCAGCCTGGTGCAGGTCTACAATTTTGTTTCTGGTGTCCTTTGACAGCTCTTTGGTCTTGGCCATAGTGGGGTTTTGAGTGTGACTGTTTGAGGTTGTGGACAGGTGTCTTTTATACTGATAACAAGTTCAAACAGGTGCCATTAATACAGGTAACGAGTGGAGGACAGAGGAGCCTCTTAAAGAAGTTACAGGTCTGTGAGAGCCAAAAATCTTGCCTGTTTGTAGGTGACCAAATACTTATTTTCCACCATAATTTGCAAATAAATACATTTAAAATCCTACAATGTGATTTTCTGGATGTTTTTTCCTCATTTTGTCTGTCATAGTTGAAGTGTACCTATGATGAAAATTACAGGCCTCTCTCATCTTATTAAGTGGGAGAACTTGCACAATTGGTGGCTGACTAAATACTTTTTTGCCCCACTGTAATAGCAATATAAAACTCATCGCCACAGAAGCAATGAACGATATCATAGGCGTATTGTTTCTCATTGAAACCCAGAAGGGGATACAAATACTTGCCAACACAGCAGCCTTTACAATTTCAGATGAGGAACCTTTGTGCCACTAACCTCTAGTCTTAGTTGTGGCTTGCAAAAGTATTCACCCCCTTCACATTTTTCCTATTTTGTTGCCTTACAACCTGGAATTAAAATATGTTTTGGTGGGTTTGCATACTTTTATTTACACAACATGCCTACCACTTTAAAGATGCAAAATATTTTATATTGTGAAACAAGCAAGAAATACGACCATCAAAAAAAACACACCGTAAAGTCAATACTTTGTAGAGGTACCTTTTGCAGCCATTACAGCTACAAGTCTCTTGGGGTATGTCTCTATAACCCTGGCACATCTAGCCACTGGAATTTTGCCCATTCTTCAAGGCAAAACTGCTCCAGCTCCTTCAAGTTGGATGGGCTCTGCTTGTGTACAGCAATCTTTAAGTCATACCACAGATTCTCAATTGGATTGAGGTCTGGGCTCTCACTAGCCCATCCCAAGACATTTAAATGTTCCCCTTAAACCACTTGAGTGTTACTTTAGCAGTATGTTTAGGGTTATTGTCCTGCTGGAAGGTGAACCTCCCATCCCAGTCTCAAATCTCTGGAAGTCTGAAACAGGTTTCCCCTAAAGAATTTCCCTGTATTTAGCGCCATCCATCATTCCTTAAATTCTGACCAGTTTCCTAGTTCCTGGCGATGAAAAACATCCCCACAGCATGATGCTGCCACCACCATGCTTCACTGTGGGGACGATGTTCTCGGGTTGATGAGGGGGGTTGGGTTTGTGCCAGATATTGCGTTTTCCTTGATGGCCAAAAAGCTCAATTTTAGTTTCATCTGACCAGAGTACCTTCTTCCCTATGTTTGGGGAGTCTCCCACATGACTTTTGGCGAACACCAAACGTGTTTGCTTATTTTTGTCTTTAACTTCATTGGGATAGGGGCAGCATTTTCACTTTTGGATGAAAAGCGTGCCCAGAGTAAACAGCCTGCTACTCAGTCTCAGATGCTAATATATGCATATTATTAGTAGTATTGGATAGAAAACACTGAAGTTTCTAAAACTGTTTGAATGATGTCTGTGAGTATAACAGAACTCATATGCCAGGCAAAACCCTGAGAAAAAAATCCAACCAGGAAGTGGGAAATCTGAGGTTTGTTGTTTTTCAGACCAGCCCATATTGAAGATACTGGGATATTGGTCATCTTGCACTTCCTACGGCTTCTACTAGATGTCAACAGTCTTTAGAACGTTGTTTCAGGCTTCTACTGTGAAGGGGGGCTGAATTAGAGGGGAATGAGTCAGAGGTCTGGTAGAGAGCCACGGGCTCGTGACGCGCGGTCATGTGAGAATTAGCTTGCGTTCCATTGCTTTACAACAGACAAAGGAATTCTCTGGTTTGGAAAGATTTATGTTAAACATCCTAAAGATTGATTCTATACTTTGTTTGATATGTTTCTACGACCAGTAATATAACTTTTTGGACTTTTCGTCCGACCCGCTGGTCTTGCACGCGCGTTTGGATTTGTTTACCAAACGCCCTAAAAAAAGGAGGTATATGGACATAAATGATAATGAACTTTATCGAACAAATCAAACATTTTGTGGAACTGGGAATCCTGGGAGTGCATTCTGAAGAAGATCAAAGGTAAGTTAATATTTATAATGCTATTTCTGACTAATGTTGACTATACAACAAGGCGGATATTTCTTTGGCTGGTTTGGGCTCTGAGCGCCATACTCAGATTATTGCATGGTATGCTTTTTCCGTAAAGTAAAAAAAAAAATCTGACACAGCGGGCTGCATTAAGGAGAAGTTTATCTAAAGTTCCATGTATTATAGTTGTATCTATTATCAATGTTAAGTATTTCTGTGAAAATCACCAGATGTTTTGGAGCTACTGAACATAACACGCCAATGTCAATATACGCCGATATAAATATGCACTTTATCGAACAAAACATACATGTATTGTATAACATGAAGTCCTATGAGTGTCATCTGATGAAGATCAAAGGTTAGTGATTAATTTGATCTATATTTCTGTTTTTTTGTGACTCCTCTCTTTGGCTGGAAAAATGGCTGTGTTTTCTGTGACTTGGTGGTGACCTAACAATCGTTTGTGGAGCTTTCGCTGTAAGGCCTTTTTGAAATCAGACACTTTGGCTGGATTAACGAGAATTTTATCTTTAAAATGGTGCCTAATACTTCTATGGACAGTGTGGAGCTTTTCAGCTTTCAGTTTTGGTGGGTGGCCCTCAGTTGACAGTTTTGTTGTGGTGCCATATTCTTTCCATTTCTTAATAATGGATTTAAAAATGGTGCTCAGTGGGCTGTTCAAAGTTTTGGATATTTTTTTATAACCCAACTCTAATCTGTACTTCTCCACAACTTTGTCCCTGATCTGTTTGGAGAGCTCCTTGGTCTTCATGGTGCCACTTGCTTAGTGGTGTTGCAGACTCTGGGATCTTTCAGAACAGGTGTATATATACACTGAGATCATGTGACAGATCATGTGACACTTATAGTCCACCTGTGTGCAATCTAACTAATTATGTGACATCAGAAAGTAATTGGTTGCACCAGATCTTATTTAGGGGCTTCATAGCAAAGGGGGTGAATACATCTGCACTCACCACTTTACCATTATATATATTTTTTGAATTTATTGAAATAAGTAATTTTTTTCATTTCACTTACCCAAAATAGTTCAAATTGGTGATGTCCATTACATGAAATCCAAATAAAAATCCATTCAAATTACAGGTTGTAATGCAACAAAATAGTAAAGACGCCAAGGGGGATAAATACTTTTGATGACACTGTAGAAATGTCTACAAAGGTAGTCTCTCCTAAAACTCAGGTCTGACTACTTCTACTACTGTCTATGAGGTGAAATGTCACAGATATTAATATTTCTGTCCTCTGCCATGGATTCCCACAGTCAGTAGTAAGAGGAGAACTATTGGGCAATGTCAAAGGGGGTGTGTACCACTGTTCTACATCTGCTAACTCCTGCTTTGGCAAGTAGATACAGTAGCATGGCACAGTTTGTTTGAAAATGTCTTATGGTCAACAGACCAAATAATAGAATGTTGTTGTAATGCCTCTTTAACCTCTTTGATCTCTAGGGGCGCCATTTCATTGTTGGATAAAAAACGTTCCCGTTTTAAGCGCGATATTTTGTCACGAAAAGATGCTCGACTATGCATATTCTTGACAGTTTTTGAAAGAAAACACTCTGAAGTTTCAGAATCTGCAAAGATATTGTCTGTAAGTGCCCCAGAACTCATTCTACAGGCGAAACCAAGATGATGCGTCAACCAGGAAATGAGCAGAATTTCTGAAGCTCTGTTTTCCATTGTCTCCTTATATGGCTGTGATTGCGCAAGGAATGAGCCTACACTTTCTGTCGTTCCCCCAACGTGTTAGCAGCATTGTGACGTATTTGTAGGCATATCATTGGAAGATTGACCATAAGAGACTACATTTTCCAAGTGTCCGCCTGGTGTCCCTGCGTCGAAATTGGAGCGTAAAGCCAGGTGCAATTATTTTTCCATTTGAGAGCAAGGAGAAACCAGGCTTCCACGAAGGATATATCATTGAAGAGATATGTGGAAAAACACCTTGAGGATTGATTCTAAACCACGTTTGCCATGTTTCAGTCGATATTATGGAGTTAATTTGGAAAAAAGTTCGCGTTTTGAGGGCTGAATTTTCGTTTTTTTTTTTTTTTTTTGGTAGCCAAATGTGATGTACAAAACGGAGCTATTTCTAATACACAAAGAATCTTTTTGGAAAAACTGAGCATCTGCTATCTAACTGAGAGTCTCCTCATTGAAAACATCAGAAGTTCTTCAAAGGCAAGTTATTTTATTTGAAGGCTTTACTTGTTTTTGTGATAGTTGCCTGCTAAATGCTAACGCTAATGCTAACGCTAAATGCTACGCTAGCTAGCTACTGTTACACAAATGATTGTTTTCCTATGGTTGAAAAGCATATTTTGAAAATCTGAGATGACAGTGTTGTTAACAAAAGGCTAAGCTTGAGAGATAGCATATTTATTTCATTTCATTTGCGATTTTCATGAATAGTTAACGTTGCGTTATGGTAATGAGCTTAGGTCTATAAATAGAATCCCGGATCCGGGTTTGGTCGTCGCAACAGGTTAAGAAGGACCGGTGATCCCATATGACCTCCAACACATATTAGTGAATGAGTCAAACTGCTTTGCTAATACTCAGCAACATATATCAAAAAAACGTCTCTATATCACCAACCAAAACAGGACTTTGCATCTACACTCTTAGAAAAAAAGGGTACTATCTACAACCTAAAAGGGTTCTTCGGATGTCCCCATAGGCAAACCCTTTGAAGAACCCTTTTTGGTTTCAGGTAGAGTCCTTTTTACATGGAACCAGGGTCCTATCTGGAACCAGAAAGGGTTCTACTATGGTGACAGGAGAATAACCCTTTTTTCAAAGTGTGTATGACTGATGGCTGGAGCCGTTGGTTGGAGCCTGCTGCAGCTTAGAACAGCACCAGTTTTCCTTGAATATGTACTTCAGTGGAAGTTATGATTCGCACCTAAGTCAAATTTTCACTTTGTCTCCTATTGACACCAAAGCATGACTAAGTGAAAATTCTACTTAAATTGGAGTTAGGATTTGACCCATTCAATATGATTGCATATTCTGTGGTGTGTGGATAAAAGTGTCTGCTACAATGACCATATCTATTTATCTATCTAGTGTTGGTGTTGTCATGACTGCCCTTGGGGGAGGATCATAGGTGCCCCCCCCTATCACTCTCTCTCCACAGTTATATGACTTAACGACAGGTCGTAAATTCCTTGAAGAGACCCTCTCCCCCTTTGGACATGCAGTATGGGGAGAGAGGATTTCACAGTGGAACAGAGAAGCCATCAAAACGTCTATTTTTGAGAATGTGGAACCGGTCGGTGGGGAAGCAAAGAATGACCATGTTCAATTTGTTTCATTTGGTGACCTCATGAACGACAAGAGACCCACATTACTGTATCTTTGTTTGTATACACTTCCTAATTATTGGGTTTGTATCAATGTTGTATGAAATACATGATTAAGTATAAGAATACTTTTGGAAAGATGATAATGTGATCTTAGTCTTCTAAATGAGAATGGTTTTTCATAGTAACGTATGATCAGTCAGTGGCCACGCCCCTATAAGCACAGACATTGTACCCAAACGTCATGGAACGCCCCTTTCCACAGAGTTAATAAAAGGACTTGTGACAAAAATGTACATTTAGTCAAGAGAACGCAGGGACGGGGTCCCCACGTTGAAATGGCTACTACTCTATTGACCAAGCAGACTAAGGCATGAGCCGGATGTTGCAAAATGGTTTAAACTACAACTCTACCTAAGGACAAGACCAAAGAACATAGGGATCATCCCCATGCTGAAATCTACAAACTAAAGAACAATTATTCAGTCTGCAGCTGTTTAATTACAGTGCCTTGCGAAAGTATTCGGCCCCCTTGAACTTTGCGACTTTTTGCCACATTTCAGGCTTCAAACATAAAGATATAAAACTGTATTTTTTTTGTGAAGAATCAACAACAAGTGGGACACAATCATGAAGTGGAACGACATTTATTGGATATTTCAAAAAAATTTAACAAATCAAAAACTGAAAAATTGGGCGTGCAAAATTATTCAGCCCCTTTACTTTCAGTGCAGCAAACTCTCTCCAGAAGTTCAGTGAGGATCTCTGAATGATCCAATGTTGACCTAAATGACTAATGATGATAAATACAATCCACCTGTGTGTAATCAAGTCTCCGTATAAATGCACCTGCACTGTGATAGTCTGAGGTCCGTTAAAAGCGCAGAGAGCATCATGAAGAACAAGGAACACACCAGGCAGGTCCGAGATACTGTTGTGAAGAAGTTTAAAGCCGGATTTGGATACAAAAAGATTTCCCAAGCTTTAAACATCCCAAGGAGCACTGTGCAAGCGATAATATTGAAATGGAAGGAGTATCAGACCACTGCAAATCTACCAAGACCTGGCCGTCCCTCTAAACTTTCAGCTCATACAAGGAGAAGACTGATCAGAGATGCAGCCAAGAGGCCCATGATCACTCTGGATGAACTGCAGAGATCTACAGCTGAGGTGGGAGACTCTGTCCATAGGACAACAATCAGTCGTATATTGCACAAATCTGGCCTTTATGGAAGAGTGGCAAGAAGAAATACATTTCTTAAAGATATCCATAAAAAGTGTCGTTTAAAGTTTGCCACAAGCCATCTGGGAGACACACCAAACATGTGGAAGAAGGTGCTCTGGTCAGATGAAACCAAAATTGAACTTTTTGGCAACAATGCAAAACGTTATGTTTGGCGTAAAAGCAACACAGCTCATTACCCTGAACACACCATACCCACTGTCAAACATGGTGGTGGAAGCATCATGGTTTGGGCCTGCTTTTCTTCAGCATGGACAGGGAAGATGGTTCAAATTGATGGGAAGATGGATGGAGCCAAATACAGGACCATTCTGGAAGAAAACCTGATGGAGTCTGCAAAAGACCTGAGACTGGGACGGAGATTTGTCTTCCAACAAGACAATGATCCAAAACATAAAGCAAAATCTACAATGGAATGGTTCAAAAATAAACATATCCAGGTGTTAGAATGGCCAAGTCAAAGTCCAGACCTGAATCCAATCGAGAATCTGTGGAAAGAACTGAAAACTGCTGTTCACAAATGCTCTCCATCCAACCTCACTGAGCTCGAGCTGTTTTGCAAGGAGGAATGGGAAAAAATGTCAGTCTCTCGATGTGCAAAACTGATAGACATACCCCAAGCGACTTACAGCTGTAATCGCAACAAAAGGTGGCGCTACAAAGTATTAACTTAAGGGGGCTGAATAATTTTGCACGCCCAATTTTTCAGTTTTTGATTTGTTAAAAAAGTTTGAAATATCCAATAAATGTCGTTCCACTTCATGATTGTGTCCCACTTGTTGTTGATTCTTCACAAAAAAATACAGTTTTATATCTTTATGTTTGAAGCCTGAAATGTGGCAAAAGGTCGCAAAGTTCAAGGGGGCCGAATACTTTCACAAGGCACTGTACTTTAGACTGGTAAACACAACCGATCGAACGACCGAATGGTACGCCTGACGTATCCATTATAACAAGCTACAACTACAAAAGACTGATCTCTGATGGACAAACCAGAGAAACCAGACAAACCTCTCTAGCAGACGGACCGGCGATTAAAGAGAGGTACAACAAAGGCATACACTCATAAATATGTCAATTGCAATTTCTTTTAGAATGAGTGGCTGTGCTTGTTCAAAGTATTAGCGAGTGTAGTTATCAATTGTATGTACGTGGGTCCACTGAGTTTCCCGCTCTTGAGCTGTCCCCACCCCTTTCCTTAGTCTACCAAGCTGTCATATCGGTTTCGTCTACTAGGGACTTTTCTTTGTATCATGTTAGTAAACAACGTATGACATAGAGTGTGTGTGTTTATTTAGTTAGTAAATAAATAAGCCAATTTTAAATAAAGGTGAAATAAAATACATTTAAAAAAAGTTTATCCCTGATTCATGATCTATGTTAGGGTTCGTGCAGATATCCAAGGGTTTGCGACATTCAGAATATGACTGATGAGGTAATAATACATTAATAAGTGACTAATCGATTATATATGAAAATATCTGAAGTTACATTTGGGAAATAGAGGCTCTTTAAACATTTTCCCGTGGTGCCCCGACTTCCTAGTTAATCACTATTCCGTGATTATACACAGAAATGATCACATAACAGACTTCACATTTAATAATAGTCACGTTATGACAGTTTAGAAGCCACATACATTATTGCCCGGCAGGCCGCTGTTGGAGAAGACTGTTGTGTAGCCTTTACTGTGTAGGGTGGGCTTCAGGTTCTTCCCTGCTTTTATTTCAGCCAGCAACTCCGTGTTGTCTCCGGTGTGGGACATCATGTTGAAGGATTTGTTGCCTGGGGAGGACAAAGTGAGAGAGAGAGCAAGCGAGAAATACATTCATTAGATTTATCATAAAGCAGCCACAAAAGTACATTTATGCAATAGACAAAAAAATAAACAATTCTAATTGGAAACCTCAAAAAGAGAAATGGTTGGATGGTAATTGTAAGCTCAAGGGAAAAATGTTAGATATTTATCCAAGACAAAACATTACCAACCACAAGATACAGATGTTCGGCAAGAATAATTGTGACACATTGAAAGAATACAAACATAACCTTAGATGGAAGAAATGGAAACATTTTGAAAACACTGAAACTATTGATAGAAACCAGTTCTGGGAGAAATGGTCTGAATGGAGAATAGAAGAATGATAATTCAAAATGGCTACATTTGGAAAGATCATCTCTATGGAATAATAACATCTGAATTTAAACCAAATAAATATCCAGTAAAACTCAGCTCCCTAGAAAACACAATTACACACTTCCAATTGACTATCAAATTACACAAGCTGAATTTTCAAATAAATTACAAAGCCTTAGGGTGGATTTACATGAGTAAAACACATCTAGTGAGATCTAGTGAGTTCTACTTTTCTGTTTACACTAGCCTTGGAGGTGGTGTGGCCAAAGCCACATCCTTGCTTCATGAGTGCAGCTATTAGCATACCATAAATAACATTGTCTATATACTAACAAATAAGGATAACAATTCAAACTATACAGGAGCTTCTCATCTAAACCATATTGTACATAGCGTTACACACTTGATTAATGTAATGATTCACAAATGTGTGGATATTTTAAAAGCCTTTCATTTTTTATTTGGCTAACAGAGCAAAAATGCTGTCTACTGGTATTAAGGTAATTAAGGTTGTTCTTGCAGGGACATGTGGTGTGGGAGAGCCTTTTCCTTTACACTAACGGAGAAGTCTGAGTTAAGGTCGGTGCTGCAGTGGATAGCGGTAGTTTATGGGCTCCTGACCAATTCTGCTATTTTGTGTGATTTTTTAAATCTTTATCTATCTTAATTATCTGAACTATTTTTGTGCATAATGTCTCTGCCATCATTTCCTATGACGACATCAGCAATCACTAACCTCAGTTTGAGCACTGGCTTCATTAATAAGAGCATCAACAAAGTCCTCCCCACAGTGATAGTACGTACATATCCCAACCAGAAGCCGTGGATTACAGGCAGCATCCGCATTGATCTAAAGGCTAAGGCAGCGTCTTTCAAGGAGCGGGACACCAATTGGGACTCTTATAAGGAAACAACCTATGACAAGTCAAACATCTAAGATCGACTCCTACTACGCAGGCTCTGACGCTCCTCGGATGTGGCAGGGCTTGCAAACTATCACAGGTTACAAAGGGAAACCCAAAAGCCTTCATGCCTTCTCTGCTTGCTTTAAGACAAGCAACACTGAACCATGCGTGAGAGCACCAGCTGCTCTGGACATCTAATCTCGCTCTTAAATGTTCGATTTGAGTAAAACCTTTAAACAGGTTAACATTCACAAGGCGGGGCCAGAGATTACATGGCTCACAACACCATCATCCCAGACACCCTGGAGCACTAACAGTGCCTTCAGAAAGTATTCACACCCCTTGACTTTTTCCACATTTGTGACCCGAGTCAGGAAACTAGGCATATGTCGCAAGTCACGACTTCACAAAAGAGACGTTTGAACGTAAACATTTTTTTTTGCAAAATGCGTTTTTTGGCAGCAATGCCTTCTCGAACATGTGAAATTTCATGTGCCTTAATAACAAACTTGTATGCCATCTGTAAATACGAATACAATTGTTACATTACGAGCCTTGTTGGTTAAGCCACAGAAAAAGGGGTGAATCTTCCCAGTAGCCATGATTGGCTGAGATAATGAGTGGGCTGGACATGTCAAGAGACAAGTTCGGATTGGTCTGCCATATTGAAGACATCTGTCTATTTGAGCTCGTCGGTCTGTTGGTAATCCTGTTAAAACGTGGCTTTATAAAAAAAAAATATTGCGTAGTGGAGCTACATAAGTGTTGCTCTCCACTTTCTGGAGGATCACATTTTTTAGAGTATGATAGTTAAAGAGATGGAGAAAACACCTGTCTCCGGATTACATCTTCAAACTAAGGGCAACCGTGGAATGGGATTCCTGACAGGGCAACGCGTCCATGATGCATGTTGATGTAAACAGGTAAGATAGTCTAACTACATTTTCAGATATTACACGTTTCTAAATTTGACAAAGTGGTTTCATTTCAAAACGTCGGCACCAACGATGTTAGGCTGAAACAGTCAGAGATCACCAAGCGCAACATAGCTTCTGCGTGTAAATCAGCTAGAAAGATGTGTCGGCATCGAGTAATTGTCTCTGGCCCCCTCCCAGTTAGGGGGAGTGATGAGCTCTACAGCAGAGTCTCACAACTCAATCGCTGGTTGAAAACTGTTTTCTGCCCCTCCCAAAAGATAGAATTTGTAGATAATTGGCCCTCTTTCTGGGACTCACCCACAAACAGGACCAAGCCTGACCTGCTGAGGAGTGACGGACTCCATCCTAGCTGGAGGGGTGCTCTCATTTTATCTACCAACATAGACAGGGCTCTAACTCCTCTAGCTCCACAATGAAATAGGGTGCAGGCCAGGCAGCAGGCTGTTATCCAGCCTGCCAGCATACTGGAGTCTGCCACTAGCACAGTCAGTGTAGTCAGCTCAGCTATCACCATTGAGACCGTGTCTGTGCCTCGACCTAGGTTGGGCAAAACTAAACATGGCGGTGTTCGCCTTAGCAATCTCACTAGGATGAAGACCACCTCCATTCCTGAAAGAGATCATGATACCTCACATCTCAAAATAGGGCTACTTAATGTTAGATCCCTTACTTCAAAGGCAATTATAGTCAATGAACTAATCACTGATCATAATCTTGATGTGATTGGCCTGACTGAAACATGGCTTAAGCCTGATGAATTTACTGTGTTAAATGAGGCCTCACCTCCTGGCTACACTAGTGACCATATCCCCCGTGCATCCCGCAAAGGCGGAGGTGTTGCTAACATTTACGATAGCAAATTTCAATTTACAAAAAAAAAAAGACGTTTGTCTTTTGACCTTCTAGTCATGAAATCTATGCAGCCTACTCAATCACTTTTTATAGCTACTGTATACAGGCCTCCTGGGCCATATACAGCGTTCCTCACTGAGTTCCCTGAATTCCTATCGGACCTTGTAGTCATAGCGGATAATATTCTAATCTTTGGTGACTTTAATATTCACATGGAAAAGTCCACAGACCCACTCCAAAAGGCTTTCGGAGCCATCATCGACTCAGTGGGTTTTGTCCAACATGTCTCTGGACCCACTCACTGTCACAGTCATACGCTGGACCTAGTTTTGTCCCATGGAATAAATGTTGTGGATCTTAATGTTTTTCCTCATAATCCTGGACTATCGGACCACCATTTTATTACGTTTGCAATTGCAACAAATAATCTGCTCAGACCACAACCAAGGATCATCAAAAGTCGTGCTATAAATTCACAGACAACACAAAAATTCCTTGATGTCCTTCCAGATCCCCTCTGTCTATCCAAGGACGCCAGAGGACAAAAATCAGTTAACCACCTAACTGAGGAACTCAATTTAACCTTGCACAATACCCTAGATGCAGTTGCACCCCTAAAAACTAAAAAAACATTTCTCATAAGAAACTAGCTCCCTGGTACACAGAAAATACCTGAGCTCTGAAGCAAGCTTCCAGAAAATTGGAACGGAAATGGCGCCACACCAAAGTGGAAGTCTTCCGACTAGCTTGGAAAGACAGTACTGTGCAGTACCGAAGAGCCCTTACTGCTGCTCGATCATCCTATTTTTCTAACTTAATTGAGGAAAATAAGAACAATCCGAAATTCCTTTTTGATACTGTCGCAAAGCTAACTAAAAAGCAGCATTCCCCAAGAGAGGATGACTTTCACTTTAGCAGTGATAAATTCATGAACTTCTTTGAGGAAAAGATTATGATTATTAGAAAGCAAATTTCAGACTCCTCCTTAAATCTGCGTATTCCTTCAAAGCTCAGTTGTCCTGAGTCTGCACAACTCTGCCAGGACCTAGGATCAAGAGAGACGCTCAAGTGTTTTAGTACTATATCTCTTGACACAATGATGAAAATAATCATGGCCTCTAAACCTTCAAGCTGCATACTGGACCCTATTCCAACTAAACTACTGAAAGAGCTGCTTCCTGTGCTTGGCCCTCCTATGTTGAACATAATAAACGGCTCTCTATCCACCGGATGTGTACCAAACTCACTAAAAGTGGCAGTAATAAAGCCTCTCTTGAAAAAGCCAAACCTTGACCCAGAAAATATAAAAAACTATCTGCCTATATCGAATCTTCCATTCCTCTCCAAAATTTTAGAAAAGGCTGTTGCGCAACAACTCACTGCCTTCCTGAAGACAAACAATGTATACGAAATGCTTCAGTCTGGTTTTAGACCCCATCATAGCACTGAGACGGCACTTGTGAAGGTGGTAAATGACATTTTAATGGCATCGGAACGAGGCTCTGCATCTGTCCTCGTGCTCCTAGACCTTAGTGCTGCTTTTGATACCATCGATCACCACATTCTTTTGGAGAGATTGGAAACCCAAATTGGTCTACACGGACAAGTTCTGGCCTGGTTTAGATCTTATCTGTCGGAAAGATATCAGTTTGTCTATGTGAATGGTTTGTCCTCTGACAAATCAACTGTAAATTTCGGTGTTCCTCAAGGTTCCGTTTTAGGACCACTATTGTTTTCACTATATATTTTACCTCTTGGGGATGTTATTCGAAAACATAATGTTAACTTTCACTGCTATGCGGATGACACACAGCTGTACATTTCAATGAAACATGGTGAAGCCCCAAAATTGCCGTTGCTAGAAGAATGTGTTTCAGACATAAGGAAGTGGATGGCTGCAAACTTTCTACTTTTAAACTCGGACAAAACAGAGATGCTTGTTCTAGGTCCCAAGAAACAAAGAGATCTTCTGTTGAATCTGACAATTAATCTTAATGGTTGTACAGTCGTCTCAAATAAAACTGAAGGACCTCGGCGTTACTCTGGACCCTGATCTCTCTTTTGAAGAACATATCAAGACCATTTCAAGGACAGCTTTTTTCCATCTACGTAACATTGCAAAAATCAGAAACTTTCTATCCAAAAATGATGCAGAAAAATTAATCCATGCTTTTGTCACTTCTAGGTTAGACTACTGCAATGCTCTACTTTCCGGCTACCCGGATAAAGCACTAAATAAACTTCAGTTAGTGCTAAATACGGCTGCTAGAATCCTGACTAGAACCAAAAAATTTGATCATATTACTCCAGTGCTAGCCTCTCTACACTGGCTTCCTGTCAAAGCAAGGGCTGATTTCAAGGTTTTACTGCTAACCTACAAAGCATTACATGGGCTTGCTCCTACCTATCTCTCTGATTTGGTCCTGCCGTACATACCTACACGTACGCCTCCTAATTGTCCCTAGAATGTCTAAGCAAACAGCTGGAGGCAGGGCTTTCTCCTATAGAGCTCTATTTTTATGAAACGGTCTGCCTACCCATGTCAGAGACGCAAACTCGGTCTCAACCTTTAAGTCTCTACTGAAGACTCATCTCTTCAGTGGGTCATATGATTGAGTGTAGTCTGGCCCAGGAGTGGGAGGGTGAACGGAAAGGCTCTGGAGCAACGAACCCCCCTTGCTGTCTCTGCCTGGCCGGTTCCCCTCTTTCCACTGGGATTCTCTGCCTCTAACCCTATTACAGGGGTTGAGTCACTGGCTTACTGGGGCTCTCTCATGCCGTCCCTGGAGGGGGTGCGTCACCTGAGTGGGTTGATTCACTGATGTGGTCATCCTCTCTGGGTTGCCCCCCCCCCCCCTTGGGTTGTGCCGTGGCGGAGGTCTTTGTGGGCTATACTCAGCCTTGTCTCAGGATGGTAAGTTGGTGGTTGAAGATATCCCTCTAGTGGTGTGGGGGCTGTGCTTTGGCAAAGTGGGTGGGGTTATATCCTTCCTGTTTGGCCCTGTCCGGGGGTGTCCTCGGATGGGGCCACAGTGTCTCCTGACCCCTCCTGTCTCAGCCTCCAGTATTTATGCTGCAGTAGTTTGTGTCGGGGGGCTAGGGTCAGTTTGTTATATCTGGAGTCCTTCTCCTGTCCTATTCGGTGTCCTGTGTGAATCTAAGTGTGCGTTCTCTAATTCTCTCCTTCTCTCTTCCTCTCTCTCGGAGGACCTGAGCCCTAGGACCATGCCCCAGGAATACCTGACATGATGACTCCTTGCTGTCCCCAGTCCACCTGACTGTGCTGCTGCTCCAGTCTCAACTGTTCTGCCTTATTATTATTATTATTATTATTATTATTATTATTATTATTATTCGACCATGCTGGTCATTTATGAACATTTGAACATCTTGACCATGTTCTGTTATAATCTCCACCCGGCACAGCCAGAAGAGGACTGGCCACCCCACATAGCCTGGTTACTCTCTAGGTTTCTTCCTAGGTTTTGGCCTTTCTAGGGAGTTTTTCCTAGCCACCGTGCTTCTACACCTGCATTGCTTGCTGTTTGGGGTTTTAGGCTGGGTTTCTGTACAGCACTTTGAGATATCAGCTGATGTACGAAGGGCTACATAAATACATTTGATTTGATTTCATTTCAAGCTAGTGTACTGTTAGCTAACATTAGCTGGCTGCCTAGCTGACGTTATAGGTTTCCCAGAGCCGTTTGCTTTTCTAGTTAGAGCCTAATGTTAGCTAGCCTAATGTTTTATATTCATTTGTAAAAATTACACTGACATTGTGGTAATGTGTAGACCAGTGACAACATTTTTTAAAAATTGCAATTGAATACATTTTCATTTTTTATTTAAACTTTATTTTACTAGGCAAGTCAGTTAAGAACAAATTCTAATTTACAATGATGGCCTAGGAACAGTGGGTTAATCTCCTTGTTCAGGGGCAGAATGACATGGGCAGAGTTTTACTTTGTCAACTCGGGAATTCAATCTAGCAACCTTTCGGTTACTGGCCCAACAGTCTAACCACTAGGCTACCTGCCGCCCCAATTCAATACTTTCTGAAGGCACTATATTTATGTATGTGAGAATGGTGTTCCATCACTACAGCTCAGTACTCAACACCATAGTGCCCTCCAAGCTCATCACTAAGCTCAGGACCCTGGGACTGAGCACATGCCTCTTCAACTGGATCCTGGACTTCCTGACGGCTTCCCCCAGGTGGCCACACTGATCTT
Source organism: Oncorhynchus clarkii lewisi (assembly GCF_045791955.1). Lineage (NCBI taxonomy): Eukaryota > Metazoa > Chordata > Actinopteri > Salmoniformes > Salmonidae > Oncorhynchus > Oncorhynchus clarkii. Next base: position 35,951,685 of record NC_092162.1, on the reverse strand, counting down.
CAACACGGGAGACCCTCGGGTGCGTGCTTCGTCCCCTCCTGTACTCCCTATTCACCCATGACTGCGTGGCCTCACACGTCTCCAACATCATCATTAAGCTTGCTGATGTCACGATGGTGGAAGGCCTGATCACTGATGACGAGACAGGCTATAGAGAGGAGGTCAGTGACCTGGCAATGTGATGCCAGGACAATAATATTTCCCTCAATGTCAGCAAGACAAAGGAGCTGATCATGTACTGCAAGATATGGAAGGCTGAGCACACACCCATCCAGGGCTGTAGTGGAACGGGTCGAGAGCATCAAGTTTCTCTGTGTCCACATCACTAAGGAATTAACATGGTCCACACACACCAACACACTCATGAAGAAGGCAAGACAACGCCTCTTCCCCCTAAGGAGGCTGAAAAGATTTAGTATGGGCCCTCAGATCCTCAAAATTGTCTACAGCTGCACCATTGGTAGCAGGCTGCGTCACTGCTTGGTATGGCAACTGCTTGGCATCCAATCTCAAGGTGCTACAGAGGGTACTGCGTATGGCCCAGTACATCACTGGGGCCAAGCTCCCTGCTATCCAGGAGCTCTATACCAGGCGGTGTCAGAAGAAGGCCCTAAAAATTGTCAAAGAGTCCAGCCACCCAATCCAAACTGTTCTCTCTACTACCGCACGGCAAGCACCAAGTCTGGTACCAACAGGACGCTGAACAGCTTCTACCACCAAGCCACAAAACTGCTAAATAGTTAACCAAATAGCTACCTGGACTATCTGCACTAACCTTTCTGACTTGTCACATATGCTGCCGCATATTACTGCATAAATTAGGCTACTGCATAAATTAGGCTACTTCCGGCGCCGACAGAGATGGCCGCCTCGCTTCGCGTTCCTAGGAAACTATGCAGTTTTTTGTTTTTTTACGTGTTATTTCTTACATTAGTACCCCAGGTCATCTTAGGTTTCATTACATACAGTCGAGAAGAACTACTGAATATAAGATCAGCGTCAACTCACCATCAGTACGACCAAGAATATGTTTTTCGCGACGCGGACCCTGTGTTCTGCCTTACAAACAGGACAACGGAGTGGATCCTATGCAGCGACCCAAAAAAACGACTCCGAAAGAGAGGGAAACGAGGCGGTCTTCTGGTCAGACTCCGGAGACGGGCACAGCGCACACCACTCCCTAGCATTCTTCTTGCCAATGTCCAGTCTCTTGACAACAAGGTTGATGAAATCCGAGCAAGGGTAGCATTCCAGAGGGACATCAGAGACTGTAACGTCCTTTGCTTCACTGAAACATGGCTCACTGGAGAGACTCTATCCGAAGCGGTGCAGCCAACGGGTTTCTCCATTCATCGCGCTGACAGAAACAAACATCTTTCTGGTAAGAAGAGGGGCGGGGGCGTATGCCTCATGGCCAACGTGACATGGTGTGATGAAAGAAACATACAGGAACTCAAAATCCTTCTGTTCACCTGATTTAGAATTCCTCACAATCAAATGTAGACCGCATTATCTACCAAGAGAATTCTCTTCGATTATAATCACAGCCGTATATATCCCCCCCCAAGCAGACACATCGATGGCTCTGAACGAACTTTATTTAACTCTCTGCAAACAGGAAACAATTTATCCGGAGGCTGCATTCATTGTAGCTGGGGATTTTAATAACAAGGCTAATCTGAAAACAAGACTCCCCAAATTTTATCAGCATATTGATTGCGCAACCAGGGGAGGAAAGACCTTGGATCATTGTTACTCTAACTTCCGCGACGCATATAAGGCCCTGCCCCGCCCCCCTTTCAGAAAAGCTGACCACGACTCCATTTTGTTGATCCCTGCCTACAGACAGAAACTAAAACAAGAGGCTCCCACGCTGAGGTCTGTCCAACGCTGGTCCGACCAAGCTGACTCCACACTCCAAGACTGCTTCCATCACGTGGACTGGGAGATGTTTCGTATTGCGTCAGATAACAACATTGACGAATACGCTGATTCGGTGTGCGAGTTCATTAGAACGTGCGTTGAAGATGTCGTTCCCATAGCAACGATTAAAACATTCCCTAACCAGAAACCGTGGATTGATGGCAGCATTCGTGTGAAACTGAAAGCGCGAACCACTGCTTTTAATCAGGGCAAGGTGTCTGGTAACATGACCGAATACAAACAGTGCAGCTATTCCCTCCGCAAGGCTATCAAACAAGCTAAGCGCCAGTACAGAGACAAAGTAGAATCTCAATTCAACGGCTCAGACACAAGAGGCATGTGGCAGGGTCTACAGTCAATCACGGACTACAGGAAGAAATCCAGCCCAGTCACGGACCAGGATGTCTTGCTCCCAGGCAGACTAAATAACTTTTTTGCCCGCTTTGAGGACAATACAGTGCCACTGACACGGCCTGCAACGAAAACATGCGGTCTCTCCTTCACTGCAGCCGAGGTGAGTAAGACATTTAAACGTGTTAACCCTCGCAAGGCTGCAGGCCCAGACGGCATCCCCAGCCGCGCCCTCAGAGCATGCGCAGACCAGCTGGCCGGTGTGTTTACGGACATATTCAATCAATCCCTATACCAGTCTGCTGTTCCCACATGCTTCAAGAGGGCCACCATTGTTCCTGTTCCCAAGAAAGCTAAGGTAACTGAGCTAAACGACTACCGCCCCGTAGCACTCACATCCGTCATCATGAAGTGCTTTGAGAGACTAGTCAAGGACCATATCACCTCCACCCTACCTGACACCCTAGACCCACTCCAATTTGCTTACCGCCCAAATAGGTCCACAGACGATGCAATCTCAACCACACTGCACACTGCCCTAACCCATCTGGACAAGAGGAATACCTATGTGAGAATGCTGTTCATCGACTACAGCTCGGCATTCAACACCATAGTACCCTCCAAGCTCGTCATCAAGCTCGAGACCCTGGGTCTCGACCCCGCCCTGTGCAACTGGGTACTGGACTTCCTGACGGGCCGCCCCCAGGTGGTGAGGGTAGGCAACAACATCTCCTCCCCGCTGATCCTCAACACTGGGGCCCCACAAGGGTGCGTTCTGAGCCCTCTCCTGTACTCCCTGTTCACCCACGACTGCGTGGCCACGCACGCCTCCAACTCAATCATCAAGTTTGCGGACGACACAACAGTGGTAGGCTTGATTACCAACAACGACGAGACGGCCTACAGGGAGGAGGTGAGGGCCCTCGGAGTGTGGTGTCAGGAAAATAACCTCACACTCAACGTCAACAGAACTAAGGAGATGATTGTGGACTTCAGGAAACAGCAGAGGGAACACCCCCCTATCCACATCGATGGAACAGTAGTGGAGAGGGTAGCAAGTTTTAAGTTCCTCGGCATACACATCACAGACAAACTGAATTGGTCCACTCACACAGACAGCATCGTGAAGAAGGCGCAGCAGCGCCTCTTCAACCTCAGGAGGCTGAAGAAATTCGGCTTGTCACCAAAAGCACTCACAAACTTCTACAGATGCACAATCGAGAGCATCCTGGCGGGCTGTATCACCGCCTGGTATGGCAACTGCACCTCCCTCAACCGTAAGGCTCTCCAGAGGGTAGTGAGGTCTGCACAACGCATCACCGGGGGCAAACTACCTGCCCTCCAGGACACCTACACCACCCGATGTCACAGGAAGGCCATAAAGATCATCAAGGACATCAACCACCCGAGCCACTGCCTGTTCACCCCGCTATCATCCAGAAGGCGAGGTCAGTACAGGTGCATCAAAGCTGGGACCGAGAGACTGAAAAACAGCTTCTATCTCAAGGCCATCAGACTGTTAAACAGCCACCACTAACACTGAGTGGCTGCTGCCAACACACTGACACTGACTCAACTCCAGCCACTTTAATAATGGGAATTGATGGGAAATGATGTAAATATATCACTAGCCACTTTAAACAATGCTACCTTATATAATGTTACGTACCCTACATTATTCATCTCATATGCATACGTATATACTGTACTCTATATCATCAACTGTATCCTTATGTAATACATGTATCACTAGCCACTTTAAACTATGCCACTTTGTTTACATACTCATCTCATTTGTACATACTGTACTCGATACCATCTACTGTATCTTGCCTATGCTGCTCTGTACCATCACTCATTCATATATCCTTATGTACATATTCTTTATCCCCTTACACTGTGTACAAGACAGTAGTTTTGGAATTGTTAGTTAGATTACTTGTTATTACTGCATTGTCGGAACTAGAAGCACAAGCATTTCACTACACTCGCATTAACGTCTGCTAACCATGTGTATGTGACAAATAAAATTTGATTTGACAACTTGGTAAACAAAATAATTCCTGCATCCTCACATAAATGTGCTGACTGTAGCTACGTAAATGCTGATGTTTAGCTCAGGGCACACCAACCCTGTTCCTGAAGAGCTACCGTCCTGTAGGCTTTTGCGCCAACCCTAATCTAGCGCACCAGATTCTAATAATTAGCTGGTGGATAATCTGAATCAGGTTAGTTACAACTGGGGTTGGAGTGAAAAACTACAGGAGGGTAGCTCTCCAGGAACAGGGTTGGAGAGCCCTGGTTTAGCTGAAAGGCGCTCTTAGGCTTACACTTGTAGCGGTATTTATTAGAGAGGGGTAAAGAAAGCTTTTGTTCGGGCGCCAGGCAAGTATTAACCATGCCGAAAGGAAAAGAGTAGAATAGAGAGAACCACTACCAGACCCACACACATCAGCAGAAGAGACTGCCTAGAGTGTAGCCTGTTTACCAGATAGCCAGTGGAGAGAAAAGAGAATACACACCATATAAAACCCACATCACAGCACAGGGGTAACCCAAACAAGAATACCTCATACAATAATACTAATACTAATAATGGCATAGCAATTCAACAGCAACTTCATACAAGAACGAACCCAGTCATCAACATAGGATTTGCAATAATCTGTATTATTTTCTAGTGGATGAGTGCAGAGGGTATGAATGTGGGGGGGTGTTCATCGACACAACAAAGGCCTTAAAAATGTCCAGTCTTCTCGGCCACATGTCATTAGTACATCTCAATACAGTTCACATAACAATACACAATTTGCAAGCAACCTCCCTTTTAACTGAAATGTCCAAATACTTCTGGCAGGGCAATAATAGTCCAGCTCTAATGAACTTCAATAGGAAGTGCATTGGAAAAATAGAGAGTCTGTAGCAGGGTAAAGCACTGGAACGATAGAGGGAAGAGAAAAAGAGAGATCTTAGCTGTGGTCTTCAGGCGTGCAGGTGTACTGTCTGACTGTCCGATGGTTTGTATGTTAAAGCTTCGCAACAATGTTGCTACTAATCCATGCGATCCATAACGGGCGCGGTCCCAAACGAAAACAACCACGACCTAGAGCGATTACACCGATGATTGAGTTAAACACTCTATAAACTACACACGCTGAAAACAAACAAAACTTCTGCAGCACAGCACACACAATCAAACTGTCGCGCCACCAAAGAGCCCCTCCCCAAAGAGCTGAACGAGCTCTCTTTATTTTCTCCTTCCTTACTGCTCATGCGCTCTTAAAGTGGCAGTGCACGGTGAAGGCTCCGTGCAGATTTCGCCACACACTAGCTACCGTATTAAAGTTACCTTAGAACAAACCAGGCTTCATTTTATCAATATCATGGAAGTCATATGAGGTAAAAGCAAATTGCATTTTAAGAATGCTTTTGATTCCATTTGGCATGAAACAAAAGCATTCTTAAAATCAACAAAATGTGCAAATACTTTCCCTCTGTTGTTCTGGTGAACATGCTGGTTTATTAGCATGTGAATGTTCTGTGTTTGGGTAGAAAGACCATTTTTTTTGCTTAGAGCGTTATGTTTTGTGAGGAAGGTCTGATTACAAAACCCTATAAAGCATCATTGGGGGTAGACTACACAACGTCATTAAATCCATTTATGTGAATAACAAATGTTGCATTAAACTATAAGAGAACAGAGTTTTTTTCACAAGAGGGGCCAGGGGTGTGGGTGAGACAGCCTTGCAGTCCAACCCTGTTCAACATCTACATACAACAAACTACCGATGTTGGACCAATCTACAACTACCGGGGACTAAAAATCGGTGCCTCTGGTCTGGCAAAACATTTTATTCCATAAAAATACAATTCTCCAAAATAAATATTCCAATCTAAATCTGGTGCAAAATACTCAATTGTGTCATTTTACCAATTTCACTATATTGAAGTGAGGTTTAGGGATCAACCTGCAATTATGATTATAAGCATTGGGAGGGAAAGAAAACAATAGAGAAAGTACCAAATAATGCGTGCAGAGCGGAAGACGGAATATTTGCTCTAATTGATAATATAAAGAAAAGGACACTAACATTTTGGCACTATTTAAAATGAAGCCCCAAAACATCCCTTCAATTCAAAGCACTGGAAAGCCAAGAGCTGAATCTTGAAAAGAGTCCCCTATGTCAGTTGTTAAAAACACTAAACAATCAAACACACAGGAACATTAATTAGATTGTTACAGAAATGAAAACTTCCTATTTTAAATTGGGAAAATGAAACAAAAACACAAAATTTGCTATTTGGCTCTAAAAAGATCATACAAATTGGCAGAATATCTCTACTCTGTCAGAGATACAAAACAGAGACGGATCCTGACCAAATACAGGCTTAGTGACCACCAATTGGCTATTGAAAAGGTAGACAAAAAACAGTGCACTTCCTAATCCATTGCAAAAAATATTATTCAGCAAGAGTAATTCTTCTAAGAAATTACAAAAATGACTGTCCCATTGCGCTCTAGCGACTCCTTGTTGCGGGCTGGGCGCATACACGCTGACTCGTGTCGCCAGTTGTTTCCTCCGACACATTGGTGTGACTGGCTTCCGGGTAGTGAGCAGTATGTCAAAAAGCTGTGCAGCTTGGCAGGGTCGTGTTTTGAAAGATGTATGGCTCTCAACATTTGCCTTTCCCGAGTCCGTACGGGAGTTGCAGCGATGGGAGAAGACTAACAACCAATTGGATATCACGAAATTGTGGAGAAAAAAGGGGTAAAAAGCACACAAAATTAATAGCAAAATGCTAATTTTGAACAAAATCTGCAATTTTTGGAACACCGCTGTACACCTTTTAAGATACACACTCCAAACCAACTTTAAATTAAACACTCCAACTTTTTAACTCCAATAACTCCCATTAGTTTTAACATGGTGTTTCAACCAGAGTGACTTAGAGAAGCAATTGATGATGATTAAATGCGTTGCTCAAGGGCACAGAGACTTTTCACCTGCAAACTTCTTCCACTAACAATAATAATAATAATAATAATAATAATAATAATAATAACAACACTTTCAGGCAGCTGAGACTACCTTTTCTAGTTATCAATATAATTACTGTTATTACTGACGGGAATACCAACTACATTTTCACTGTGGGACAATGTAAAAACGCACAATTTCGCCCGTTGCTGTCTAAATCCACCATTTTAGACTGCCAACACTCAAGTTTCTGTGGCTTAATGTTAATGACTTCCACATCTACTGACCACAACCACACAACTACTGACCACAGCTACTGAACAAGTCCATACTATAGGGCCCAAAGAACCTGCAACACAACCACACAAGTACTGACCACAACCACACAACTACTGACCACAACCACTGAACAAGTCCATACTATAGGGCCCAAAGAACCTGCAACACAACCACACAAGTACTGACCTCAACCACAGAACTACTGACCATAACTACTGACCACACCCACTGAACAAGTCCATACTATATGGCCCAAAGAACCTGCAACACAACCACACAAGTACTGACCATGACTACTGACCACAACCACTGAACAAGTCCATTCTATAGGACCCAAAGAACCCGCAACACAACCACTGACCATAACTAATGACCACAACCACACAACTACTGACCCTAACTCGGCTACTGATCACACAATGACATTCTTATTTCTCTAGCTAGCTAGCACTGTGTTAACAAATATAGACTAACTTGCTAGCATGCCATCCTTCAATCTAATCTGGAAATGTAGCTAGCAAGGTAACTAGCAAGCCAGAAATAATCAACTACGTTTTCACTGTGACACAATGTAAAAACACACCATTTTGCCTGTTGCTCTCTAAATCCACCATTTAAGACTGCCAACACTCCAAGTCTCTGTGGCTTAATGGTAACGACAATGGCTTCCACCCCTATATACCAGGGTTTCAGTCCTGCTTGTGGCAAAATAATTATCATACCTTTTTAAATATATAAATTACAATTACTGTTGGGTTAAGGTTTATTTACATATAGTAGATTGAAGACTACTCCCTCATTCCACTAATACCACAGGCTCTTTGCAATTCTTAGAAGCCCACTGCTCTTACACTGGTAGAGATAGGAACACCAACTTTCTGATAGGTCTAATGTTCAGAATACTCTAAATTAAGAACCTTGAAATTAAGGACCCTGACACTGGTAGACACCTGGCTGTTGAATATTTTCTCTTCGTCAGCAGATAATACTGACGTAAGGCATGTGTGAAACGCAAAATTGGAGACGAGTGCAGAGAGGAATCTTTTGATGTGGGTTTTATTGTCTTTTTAGAGTACCTGCCTGGCTGCACTTGTAGTAAAATGACACTCTCGTGAAAGGACTATAGTGGGGCCTCCACTTTCCATTTAACTAATCGCCATATGGTTTAGAAACTAAAACAAAACAATTTTGGGCAGATGGGTCATGTGCACCGAATTATACATTTCAGCAAATCTGCAAATAATCTGTGAGTGCAGCATCAAGGGAAAAAACAAGACTTTGCACCACTCTAGAACCAATGGAGAGATAAGATTTACACACCGCCAATTTGCTGCTATTGAGAGAAAGGGGCAGCAAATTATTTCACATTACGAATTCAGAACACAATCAAAATGCACAGGTTAGGGATGCTCTGGCACAGCTCATTGTGTAAAACTAAGATTCAGACATAAAAGTGGAATCTTAGTTAAAACAAAAGGCTGCCACGAGCCCTAATCCCCTTACAACAGAACAGTGCCCTAAAATAGGGTCTGCTAATAATTGCGGTCTTTATTGTTAAATCCGGGAACAAAAGCACTTTGTTTGGAAATTGTAACAGTGTAAAGGACAGTAGAGAAACAACAGGGGGTTTCCATCTGGTAAAGTAATGAATGAAAAGTAATGAAGTAATGAACACAACCTGCGATGCCAACAGGTGACAATGTCTATTACCACAATAACAGTTATAAAACAATTGTTATGTGACCTGGGAAAGATACTTATGCAATGCCTGCCATATTGAACAACTAAAGTGATTTATAAAAATGGAAAATGCACTTCGTAAAGTCAATGTAAAGAAATGAAGCGCAAACAACTCAATTTGATCAGATACCACAAACGTATTCAAATAACATTAACAATTAAAAAGGTACATTCAACAGGGCTGCCTGAACCCTCACAACAAAATCACCTGCTAAATGCCTCAGACTGACAGCTCAATCAGCAGGTGAAACTCTTACCTGTATGATAAAATGAACACGAGCAAATAACTACAGACTCATCATACCTTTTCTAAGACACCAAAAGGTAAAATCTTTAATATCCCAATGACAGACAAAGCATAAGTCTTGACACAAATAAATAAAACAGTAGGATAGATACATTACCTGAATTTATGTATGGAACTCCTTTGAATTTGACGACCCAGTTCACTTTAGACCATTCATTCCTACCCGACTGAGGCAAAAACAAGACTTGCTGCGAGGCAACAGAAACAGGAGGCAACGGCAACAGGCTGACTGAGCAACCGGGGCAAAGCTTCATGCAATCACCCACCCCTTCTTACTCCCTCTCCTCCCCCTCGTTCTCTCTCCCTCCTGCGCTCTCTCCATCTCTATCCTCAGAGAAAAGAGAGCAGCCATCTATAAAAGACCAGGGAGAAATATAAAGGAATCAGTGGTAATTGGCGCTGACAGCGAGCGGCTTGCCAAACTGGGCCTGGATTTAAGATCCAGCCTCACCCCCCCCCTTCCCCTTCTCCCGTTTGCCTTACACTGCCTGGTCCAGCAACACCACATGCTCAAAGAGGCTCTGAGGGTGGATTAGTGGGAGGGAGAGAGTGATCTCAGTCAGTCAAGCTAATGAGCAACATGACCACCCGCCTACCCCGGCGCAGGCGCACAGAGCCAGTCTGACCATTGATATAAGGCGAGATCAAGAAGCAGGCACCTTTCAGCTCTTAGACATCACCCGGACCATCATCCATTCAAAAACTAAAAGTTACACGTCACATTCACCGAATTTCTTTAAATTGGACTGATTAACTATGTTTCATACATTATTTACATATAAATCCTCAAAGACCATAGACAAAATATCCATAAAATAGAAACCCCTGACAACTGATGGTATTACTCTGGGCCTACTTTCTTCTAATTGGTCCTAGTAAATCTTCATTGAGGAGCACAAACTTTAGCAGTTCACAAATGCAGACAGGCTTAGGTTTGCATGGTGTGGTATTTTCTCTAGAGGCAAGAACGACGGGTGTGGATTGGTGTGTGTGTGCGAGCACTATGTGCATGGTTGTGTTTAGGCTGAGGGTGTGGACATAGGACGTTTGCCAGAAAGGCAATAAGTAGGTGAAATAACTACTGACAGGTGCACTACTCAGTAAATAGCCGTCCACAATGGAACGGTAATGGGACCACAATGTAACAGCAATATGATCACAATGGGTCGGCAATGGGGACCAATGGCACCAGGTTTAGGGTTAATTTCTAAGGGTTATTGCTGCAGACTGCATCTGGGGGTGGTGATTTAACAGTCTTTAGTCTCGTTGACACCCCCCCCCACATTAAAGGGGAATTTCACCCGGGCTCTGCCACAACATATAGTCATTACTATATTACTATATTCTTGTTCTGAGAAATGAAGGTTATTCCATGTGAGAAATTGCCAAGAAACTGAAGATCTCGTACAATGCTGTGTACTAGTCAGAGTTCCTCTGTGTTCTTTTTCCCATCTTAATCTTTTCTTTTTATTGGCCAGTCTGAGACATGGCTTCTTTGCAACTCTGCCTAGAAGGCCAGCATCCCGGAGTAGCCTCTTCACTGTTGATGTTGAGACTGGTGTTTGGCGGGTATTATTTAATGAAGTTGCCAGTTGAGGTTTTGTAAGGTGTCTCAAACTAGACACTAATATACTTGCTCAGTTATGCACCGGGGCCTCCCACTCTTTCTATGCTTGTTAGAGCCTGTTTGTGCTGTTCTGTGAAGGGAGTAGTACACAGCGTTGTACGAGATCTTCAGTTTCTTGGCAATTTCTCACATGGAATTGCCTTCATTTCTCAGAACAAGAATAGTTTCAGAAGAAAGCTCTTTGTTTCTGGCCATTTTGATCCTGTAATCGAGCCCACAAATGCTGGTGCTCCAGATACTCAACTAGTCTGAAGGCCAGTTTTATTGCTTCTTTAAAATGAGGACAACATTTTTCAGCTGTACTAACATAATTGCAAAAAGGTTTTCTAATGATCAATTAGCCTTTTAAAATGATCAACTTGGATTAGCTAACACAACGTGCCACTGGAACACAGGAGTAATGGTTGCTGATAATGGGCCTCTGTACGCCTATGTAGATATTTAATTAAAAATCAGACGTTTCCAGCTACAATAGTCATTTACAATATTAACAATACCTACACTGTATTTCTGATCAACTTGATGTTATTTTAATGGACAAAAAAATTGTGTTTTTCTTTCAAAAACAAGGACATTTCTACGTGACAGTATCTTAGTCACGTAATGTTTACATATCTTGCATTACTCATCTCATGTGCATATACTGTTTTCTATACTATTCTACGGTATTAGTCACTTAATAATGTTTACATATCTAGGCATTACTCATCTCATATGTATATACAGTTTTTCTATATTATTCTAATGCATATTAGTCTGTCCCGCTCTGACATCGCTCGTCCATATGTACAGTGCCTTGCGAAAGTATTCGGCCCCCTTGAACTTTGCGACCTTTTGCCACATTTCAGGCTTCAAACATAAAGATATAAAACTGTATTTTTTTGTGAAGAATCAACAACAAGTGGGACACAATCATGAAGTGGAACGACATTTATTGGATATTTCAAACTTTTTTAACAAATCAAAAACTGAAAAATTGGGCGTGCAAAATTATTCAGCCCCTTTACTTTCAGTGCAGCAAACTCTCTCCAGAAGTTCAGTGAGGATCTCTGAATGATCCAATGTTGACCTAAATGACTAATGATGATAAATACAATCCACCTGTGTGTAATCAAGTCTCCGTATAAATGCACCTGCACTGTGATAGTCTCAGAGGTCCGTCAAAAGCGCAGAGAGCATCATGAAGAACAAGGAACACACCAGGCAGGTCCGAGATACTGTTGTGAAGAAGTTTAAAGCCGGATTTGGATACAAAAAGATTTCCCAATCTTTAAACATCCCAAGGAGCACTGTGCAAGCGATAATATTGAAATGGAAGGAGTATCAGACCACTGCAAATCTACCAAGACCTGGCAGTCCCTCTAAACTTTCAGCTCATACAAGGAGAAGACTGATCAGAGATGCAGCCAAGAGGCCCATGATCACTCTGGATGAACTGCAGAGATCTACAGCTGAGGTGGGAGACTCTGTCCATAAGACAACAATCAGTCGTATATTGCACAAAACTGGCCTTTATGGAAGAGTGGCAAGAAGAAAGCCATTTCTTAAAGATATCCATAAAAAGTGTCGTTTAAAGTTTGCCACAAGCCACCTGGGAGACACACCAAACATGTGGAAGAAGGTGCTCTGGTCAGATGAAACCAAAATTGAACTTTTTGGCAACAATGCAAAACGTTATGTTTGGCGTAAAAGCAACACACCATCCCCACTGCCAAACATGGTGGTGGCAGCATCATGGTTTGGGCCTGCTTTTCTTCAGCAGGGACAGGGAAGATGGTTAAAATTGATGGGAAGATGGATGGAGCCAAATACAGGACCATTCTGGAAGAAAACCTGATGGAGTCTGCAAAAGACCTGAGACTGGGACGGAGATTTGTCTTCCAACAAGACAATGATCCAAAACATAAAGCAACATCTACAATGGAATGGTTCAAAAATAAACATATCCAGGTGTTAGAATGGCCAAGTCAAAGTCCAGACCTGAATCCAATCGAAAATCTGTGGAAAGAACTGAAAACTGCTGTTCACAAATGCTCTCCATCCAACCTCACTGAGCTCGAGCTGTTTTGCAAGGAGGAATGGGAAAAAAAATTCAGTCTCTCGATGTGCAAAACTGATAGAGACATACCCCAAGCGACTTACAGCTGTAATCGCAGCAAAAGGTGGCGCTACAAAGTATTAACTTAAGGCGGCTGAATAATTTTGCACGCCCAATTTTTCAGCTTTTGATTTGTTAGAAAAGTTTGAAATATCCAATAAATGTTGTTCCACTTCATGATTGTGTCCCAGTTGTTGTTGATTCTTCACAAAAAATATGTTTATGTTTGAAGCCTGAAATGTGGCAAAAGGTCGCAAAGTTCAAGGGGGCCGAATACTTTCGCAAGGCACTGTATATAGTCTTAATTCATTCCTACTTAGATTTGTGTGTATTGGGTATATGTTGTGTAGTTTGTTAGATATTATTTGTTAGATATTACTGCACTGTCAGAGCAAGAAGCAGTAGTGTTTGTATGGTTTGTGTTATGTGTTTACAGGTGGTTAGGTAGCCCGAGGACCACACAGTACCTTCCAGACCATGTAATCAATTTAGTCTACCCCTCTTCTCTTTTTACCTTTTCTTTTTGTAAAACTCAGGTTATCTGGAGTTATTCCACAGTGATCTGCTGACAAATACCCCAAAGTGGAGGCATTTTGGGTACACAAACATTAGGGATCGAATACACCTTGCGGTTATGGAGCACAAGAAGATTGAGGGACAGAAACCGGCAAGGGACACAAAGATATAAAAACAAGACTATAACAGTAATGACAACCACCTCATTCTTCTCTCTGCAGAATCTCAAAACATAAAAGACATGCCAAGGTCTACTATTGACAAGAACTACAGTGGGGCAAAAAAGTATTTAGTCAGCCACCAATTGTGCAAGTTCTCCCACTTAAAAAGATGAGGCCTGTAATTTTCATCATAGGTACACTTCAACTATGACAGACAAAATGAGAAAACAAATACAGAAAATCACATTGTAGGATTTTTTATGAATTTATTTGCAAATTATGGTGGAAAATAAGTATTTGGTCACCTACAAACAAGCAAGATTTCTGGCTCTCACAGACCTGTAACTTCTTCTTTAAGAGGCTCCTCTGTCCTCCACTCGTTACCTGTATTAATGGCACCTGTTTGAACTTGTTATCAGTATAAAAGACACCTGTCCACAACCTCAAACAGTCACACTCCAAACTCCACTATGGCCAAGACCAAAGAGCTGTCAAAGGACACCAGAAACAAAAATGTAGACCTGCACAAGGCTGGGAAGACTGAATCTGCAATAGGTAAGCAGCTTGGTTGAAGAAATCAACTGTGGGAGCAATTATTAAGAAATGGAAGACATACAAAACCACTGATAATCTCGCTCGATCTGGGGCTCCACGCAAGATCTCACCCCGTGGGGTCAAAATGATCACAAGAACGGTGAGCAAAAGTCCCAGAACCACACGGGGGGACCTAGTGAATGACCTGCAGAGAGCTGGGACCAAAGTAACAAAGCCTACCATCAGTAACACACTACGCCGCCAGGGACTCAAATCCTGCAGTGCCAGACGTGTCCCCCTGCTTAAGCCAGTGCATGTCCAGGCCCGTCTGAAGTTTGCTAGAGAGCATTTGGATGATCCAGAAGAAGATTGGGAGAATGTCATATGGTCAGATGAAACCAAAATATAACTTTTTGATAAAAACTCAACTCGTCGTGTTTGGAGGACAAAGAATGCTGAGTTGCATCCAAAGAACACCATACCTACTGTGAAGCATGGGCGTGGAAACATCATGCTTTGGGGCTGTTTTCCTGCAAAGGGAACAGGACGACTGATCCGTGTAAAGGAAAGAATGAATGGGGCCATATATCGTGAGATTTATAGTGAAAACCTCCTTCCATCAGCAAGGGCATTGAAGATGAAATGTGGCTGGGTCTTTCAGCATGACATTGATCCCAAACACACCCGCCCGGGCAACGATGGAGTGGCTTCGTAAGAAGCATTTCAAGGTCCTGGAGTGGCCTAGCCAGTCTCCAGATCTCAACCTCATCGAAAATCTTTGGAGGGAGTTGAAAGTCTGTGTTGCCCAGCAACAGCCCCAAAACATCACTGCTCTAGAGGAGATCTGCATGGAGGAATGGGCCAAAATACCGGCAACAGTGTGTGAAAACCTTGTGAAGAATTACAGAAAACGTTTGACCTCTGTCATTGCCAACAAAGAGTATATAACAAAGTATTGAGAAAAACTCATGTTATTGACCAAATACATATTTTTCACCATAATTTGCAAATAAATTCATTAAAAATCCTACAATGTGATTTTCTGGATTTTTTTCCCTCATTTTGTCTGTCATAGTTGAAGTGTACCTCTGATGAAAATTACAGGCCTCTCTCATCTTTTTTTTTTCAGGCTAACTAGTTTGCCAATTCCAGTCATGTGCTAATGTTTGCTAGTAAACCAAGTTTTAGATGGCTGGTTGTAACGTTGTAGTTTGCTATTTAGTAGCTAGCCATATCTACGACTAAAAAGAGAATAGGTTAAACAATAGAGACAAAAAAATTGCAGATTGTAAAACATTATTTTTGGTCATACCTATGGCTACCGGTAGTTGTTTAGCTAACTTAGTTAGCTAGCTACCTAGCTAGCGAAGTTAATAAACAGAAAAATAATTTGATTTCCCTCCCACAATAACAAAGTAGTAAGATAGCCAGCAATACACAATATGGGCTTCAGTAGATAAACTAAAGTTAGCTAGATAGCTAGCTAGGTGGCTTGCAGGAAAAATATTTTACTTAGCTAGAAATCGTATTATGTCATCTGCCCTCATGCTGGCATCGGCCATAGCTGAGCTTCTAATGTTTGCTAAATCCAACCCTTTGATTCAAATCATCTTTGCTATATTCAGGTTGAAGCATGTA
Organism: Oncorhynchus clarkii lewisi; assembly: GCF_045791955.1. Taxonomy (NCBI): domain Eukaryota; kingdom Metazoa; phylum Chordata; class Actinopteri; order Salmoniformes; family Salmonidae; genus Oncorhynchus; species Oncorhynchus clarkii. The sequence goes on along the minus strand of NC_092162.1, from coordinate 35,935,532 downwards.
TGGTTGAATGTCACCATGTAGCTAATAGATGCGCCATCTTCGAATTCGTGTTGATGAGAGGAATCACTTGAAGCCATTGCATCTGGTCAGTTCATTCAGTTTTGCCCAGAGGATTGTTGTATATCTGTATCCGCCTCTTCGAAAAAGCCCAGAGGGACAGGGGCCAGAGCACAAAGCACCGCCCAAGACAAGTTTTTTTTTTCAGTCTCTGAAAGACTACGTCTTCTCGTATATTTAACAATGAATCTGCTGATAGGAACGTCGCTGAAAGACGTCTCTCTATCGAACAAGGACAACCATATCTGAACCCACAAACAGTTTAACAGCCTTCGCCAAATGCCACAGAGCTGGACTTCATCAATACACCGCAAGCCGTCATAGGGTGCATCATTCTGCGGGGGAAGCCCTGACCTGCCTTCCTCCTGTGTAATTATGTGTGAAACATCTCACGGTCCTAGAAATGCCTCAGACATGATGACCACAAGTCCAGATTCCCCAGGGTGAGATTCCCCTTCAACGTGTGTTGCTGGGCATATTGGGACTACTTCGGAAGATTCAGATAGAAATGTGTTGTGCAGAAAGGGTATGTTCAATGCTTCTCTGCCATGTTATTGACCAGAATCATGTCTGCTCTATATTGTATGTCTTTCTGTGACGCTCTAAACTTTGCACACACCTAATTTGAATAAGCTCTCTAGTCTCTTTGTTCCACACCCATCTATAATTACAGCTTTAATTCACTCTTATTACCTCTTTATAACCCATGTATTGCCCATTTATTACATGCATCAACCAACCAGGGTACAGCCGCTGACCACTTATTTGTTTTGTAGTTTTCTGCCTAATCGACTGTGTCGCCAATGACAAACAGTCTCTAGCAGGCAGACGGTGAGAGAAGCACCATGGCAGGTGGATGTGAAAGAAAAGAGAGGAAGAAAATAAAGGAAATGGTTTGTATGGGTTAAAAGAGAAGTCTTCTGCCCAGAGGGACGACAAGGATGTTGATTTGAGACGCACCTTAATTGCCCATGAGGGGATAAATAAAGTTGAATTGAAGCCACTAGTACTTACTCTTTATCACCCTAAGTGGGCCGCCTTCAGGCTGAGGAGAGGGGGACAGAAACTCCACACCTTTAGAGAGAGAGAAGAGGAGGAGAGCGAGAAGGGGACAGACAGCAGGTGTTCCGGAGGGCAGGAGAGGAGAGGACAGAGGGATAGGACCATTGACACAATTGAAGGAGGAAAAAGAGAGCTTGTTAGTAGACAACCGTAATAGAAGACAGATGAGTGTCAAATTCAACAGGACAAATCAAATATGAGAACGTTTTATCTCTATGGTTTTGACTATAGAGCGGCTGACATCATAGTGCTGACGCAACGCCCCAATGCTCTGGAATGGAACAATTGAACATACTGCTAAAATCACATTTCCCCCAACCATAGAAAACAACCACGATTTTTTGTAACTAGAACAGAGGAGCAGACAGGGCAAAGTGCAACCATGTCAGGTAGTGCCAGTCAGTCAAGAGAGAGAGAGGGGGAAATTAAGGAAATTGTTGAACACTAAACCGGTTCTCAAGGTAATGATAGCCCTGAGCGAGGGCATACATTTGTAATCAGTTATCTGGGACGGTAAAGCCAGACTCATCTCTCGGGCTACAGAATGAGATAACATTGTTCTAGTTTTGCGCCTGCCGCAACTCAGCTTTCCAGGAATTAGTGCACCATCAGGGGTAGTGGAGAAGGAGTCTATTGACACTGGTTTTGCCATCTGTGAAACTAGTAAATGTAACATGAAAAATAACATGTTCAGAATGGACTGCAGTTACAAGAGGAGAGAAGAAGCACAATGCCAGAAAGAAAGGAAGGGGTAGTAAAAAATAGAGAGAAAGTGAAAGCGAGGAAAGAAAAATTAAGAAAAAGAAAAATCGAAAGATAGCAGGAGTGATGACTCACTTCCTGAAGAGGACGAGGGGCGTCGCTGGTTGGTGCTTGAGGAAGGGCTGTACTGGAAGGTGGGCATTTCTGAGGGCAATGGCGGGGGAGGAGGGGGTGCCGGGGTGGGATGACTGATGGGGAGTGGGGGCAGGGGAGGAGGGAGGGGCAACTCTTCGGTGGTGCTGTTCTGTGGGCTGGGGCCGGGGCTGTCAGCTGACTCCTCCAATAACAGAGAACCCTGATTGGATCATAAAGAATAGAAAAGGGTTAGTTCATATCCCACCAGCCAAAACATATAACATGAGGAAAAGGATAAGGGTTGCCTGTCCATCTTAAATATAAAGGGCACCATTTTGACAGAGTTAAAATGCAGAGGTTTCAAATACTTGATTGAAAGCACATTTTTCCATCGAATTGCCTACACGGTACAGTTATCTTTAAACCCAAATCAATCCCTTGCCATGGACATTGTGAAAAGAATAAATGCAACTAAAATTGTGACTTTTGATAACATCTCCCCATTTTTGCATAGTCAAAACATCACCCATCCGGATCTTATTGTGATCTCATTCCTTGACAGCTGAGAGGAAGTTGTCATAATGGTAGGAGCCAATGAACCATATCACTCCTGTCTTCGCAGAAATACCTGCTAAGACAGTCCACAGTAGCTGTGCTTTGCTGGACCAATAACATTATTATAGTGGGAGGAGAGGGGGAGTAATACTGTGACAGATGTATGGTACTATAGTTGACTCTGAAATGACGGCTCAATTAAACATTTGCTGTCTTAAATCTACACAAAGACATTACACCCAGTGGGAATAATAATTGAGTTAATCTAGTGTCCTTCTGGGGTGTGGGGGGCATCTGTTGCTGTGAGTAATAGAGTAATAACCCCCCACCCCTCCGCACCACCCCCCACTACAGCTTGACAGTGACACTAACACAGCTGTTACAGAGTTAATGGACCGTGCCATTTAACCCCCTTCCTCCTCCTCTTTTTACACGCGTGCCTGTCATTATGCCCCTCTTCCCTTATAATGAGGGGATGGGGTCATCCAGAGGGGGGGGGGGTCTCACGGGGGTCGCTCTCCAGCACGTGCCGGGCCCCAGCTGCCGATAATGATTAGCCGGGGGCGACGTGGGGCACCATCTGTCCTGTCCTTGGGGACGCGTAGGGGTTAGGAATCCCCACGGAGGTCCTAATTGGCTCAATGTAGATTACACCAAACTGATACCCATGAGATTTTGGGCCGCTCCCTGGGGGGCCTTTTGACTGTGCGTGCAAGACCTGATTGATCCGTGTCTGTAGAACTATTTGTCTGCTCAATTGTTTCTTCTGTGTTGACCGCAAAAATGGACATTTAGCTTATTTTATTTGAGACAATATTATTTAGGTTTAGTGAGTACAACAAAACCATAAAGCCAACATAGATTAGACCTGAAACAAGACATTACCTTTAAAAAGATAAAGCACAGGTTTATACAAATTCAAGTCTGCATTTAAAGCATTTATTTTCCCTGGTAGTGCAGTCAGCACAGTCAGTCCTGGTTAGCTTCACTTTTTATGATATGGAATTGTACTATGTTTTTTGGGGTCTGTGTTCTGCAGGTGACTTTGCACAGTTAGTGAGTAGGCAACGGATGGTAAACAGGGGTACACAGAGTGAGACACAGGCAAACACTGCTGTCTGTGGTGACCATAGAAATAACATGACTTTCTATAACAATTCTATTTCTATGGTGGTGGCCCAAGGCTAACGAAACACGATGGCCACAGACAAAATACAACTAACTCTGTCTCGCCCTACGTAGTCACACATAGCCCCAGGTGCACAACTCCAGTCCTTGATGGCCAAAGTGTACACTAGTTGTCCTCCTTGCCTTTTCAAATCAGAGACTAAATTATACCCCTGGCCTATCAGTGACACGAAGGCATCCATTAAATGCCAGGGAACAATTCAAACTAGGGATGCACGATATATCGGTGAGCATATCGGAATTATCAAAAAATCCAACACATCCGCCCAATGTCTAGTTTAACGCCGATGTCAAAGCTGATATAATGTAGATGAAGTAGATGACGTAATGACGCCACGAAAAATACAGTGCTACACAGAACAAAAGCAGAAAAATACTGAGCGCACACTTCCAACAACTAAACAAGTTCAAGTTGAGCAGTCATTTGAAAGAGTTGAGCGAGAAAACGCAAAGGTGAAATCCATTAACGCCACGATAATGGAATTCATTATGCTACTTGCTATGGGCGTCACGATGACATTTGGACCAGCGATGTCAGCCCCATCAGCATGCTGAGTCTGACAGCACAGTGGGTCAACAAGGATTTCGTACTGAGGAAGATTGTATTGCATGCTCAAGAATGTGCTGGTTCTCATACCGCTGCTGCCATTTCAATGGCATTTGAGAACATGTTTGAAACATGAACACACTTCTAGCGCCATTTGAACAACTGACTGGAGAAATAAGCTCATCAACTGCATCTGCAGCAGACGTGGTACCCTCTGTCATGGCATTGACACGCCTGCTCAACAAAACTGCCCACAGGCCGTGGGGGTAAAACCTACAAAAGTACACGAGGCTGTGAACAAGGGATTCAGTGGTGTTCTCTGAGCCTCTTTACTGTCGCCACCATGCTCAATGCTTGGCACAAGGACCGCTAATTCGATGCGGGCAAGAAACAGGGTTAACGTGAAGTGTTACATAGACAGCTGGACAAGATGGAAACGGACACAGTGACAGTGCGCACAGAGGAAGAGAGGCCACGGACAGACAGAGCTTAAACTTCACTACTTGACATGTATGATGAAATCCTGGTTGAGAATGAAAGGACTGAACAATGAAACAGCACAGCAAGTAAGTGAAAGAAATAGGTTTTGATTATGTTTCACTGGTAATGGGGACATACCTAAATGCAAACAAAATAACTTTTTGGTCAGTGTGGTGTGTGTAACCTTTATTTAACTAGGCAAATCAGTTATGAACAAATTCTTATTTACAATGACGGCCTACCCTCTGCCAAACCCGTACGACGCTGGGCCAATTGTGCGCCGCTCAATGGGACTCCCAATCACGGCCGGATGTGAAAGAGCCTGGATTTGAACCAGGGACTGTAGTGATGCCTGTTGCATTGAGATAATAAAGGTTAAATAAATTAAAATTTTAACCAGGAAGGGCACTGGCCAAGATAGGCAGCACCAAGTCATTATAAAAAAATTACAGACAGACAACATGAAAAACTACAAGTAATCTAGTAAAAACCATTGAATTCATAAGAGAATAAAACAGCAAATTAAAAACATTGACAGGTCAGGGAAACAGCCTCAAAATCATTCATCAGTGATTTAAAAACACCAATCGGGACAAGTTCTTCCAGTTTAAAAGTATTTTGTAAGGTGTTCCAAGACGATGGCGCAGAGTACATGAAAGCCCTTTTACCAAATTCAGTTTGGACATTTGGAACAGTTAGCAGGATAAAGTCCAGCGAACGAAGAGAGTACCCACCACATTTCTGAACAATAAAAATGCCCAAATTAAAAGGTAGTAAACCCAAAATGGCTTTGTAAATAAAAGTATACCAGTGCCTGAGCCTAGGAGTGACTAGAGAAGGCCAGCCAACCCTGGTATAGAAAGTGCAGTGGTGCGTAAGGGTTTTGCAGTTTAAAATAAATCTCAAAGTGCCATGGTAAAGAGTGTCAATTGATCTCAAACACTGAGCGGAAGCATTCATATATAAAATATCCCCATAGTCTAGTAAAGGCATAAATGTAGCTGATTATTTTTTAGGCCTTATTCCTAAAATAAAAAATTTCAGCTCCTATTTTTTTGTAAGTTATGCAATTTAAGAGAGAGGCCATCAATCAATTCAAATTCCAAGATATGAGGTTACAACCTCAATCTCCTTGCCCTGACAGGTAGTAATAGGTCTATTTCTTGCATTAGAAAACACCATTAGTTTAGTTTTGTCAGTATTGAGGATAAGCTTCAATTGACACAAGGTATGTTGAACAGTATAAAAAGCAGTTTGCATGTTCTGGAAAGCTTTTGTAAGAGACAAGGCACAACAGTAAATAACAGTATCATCAGCATAAAAATGAAGTTGTGCATTTTGGACATTTTTGTCTAAATAATTTATATAAATAGTGAATAAGAGAAGACCAAGTACAGAGCCTTGGGGAACACCATTCAAGACAGACAATTTAACAGACATAAGCCCATCAAATTGAGTGCACTGAGTTCTATCAGACAGATAGTTAGGTAAACCATGCAACTGCATGCTCTGAAAGACCTACACTCGACAATCTCTGCCTTAGTATAACATGATCAACTGTATCAAAAGCCTTAGAGAGATCAATAAAAAGTGAGACACAGTGCTGTTTTTTGTCAATGGCTTCAGTGATATAATTTAAAACCTTCATGGCTGCTGTAATTGTGCTATGCTTCTTCCTGAAGCCCGATTGGTACATTGATAAAATAGAGTTAGTAAATAAAAACTATTTTAGCTGTTAACTTACAAGAGTTTCAAGTATTTTCACCAGGGGTGACAGCTTTGAGATTGGCCTATAATTATTTAAAAGAGTTGGATCTCCCCCTTTTAAAAGTGTTAGGACAAATGCTGATTTCCAGATCTTTGGAATTTCATTACATTCCAGGGTTAGATTGAACAGATATGTAAGTGGTTTAGCTATGAAATCAGCTGCCAGATTTAAAAAGCAGGGATCCAAAAGATCAGGACCTGCAGGCTTTATCTGATCTAAGGATTTCAGGGCTTCATGTACCACCTGCACTGAGAATGGCAAAAAGCTAAACGTTTGACTAGCTCTCACTGGTTCATCCACACAGGGTTGTACAGAGACAGAGGACACTGAATCAAACAGCCTACCAGATGATACAAAGTGCTCATTGAAACAATTCAGCATTTCAGTTTTGTCATATATAGCAACAGAGTCCTTCAAAACACATGACGGTAATTCATTAACATTACTGTTACCAGACATAGACTTAATAGCCTTCCAAAACTTTCTAAGGTCATTCAGGTTATCAGTGGTAACAGACATAAAATATTCAGACTTGGCCTTCCTGAGAAGAAAATAACACTTGTTTCGTAACTGCCTAAAAATAAGCCAATCAGCATCAGAACATGATTTCCTTGCTTTAGCCCAGGCTAGATTACGGTTGTGAATAATACAAGACAGCTCAGAAGAAAACCATGGTTTAACCCGCCCTTTAACTCAGAACCTGTGGAATGGGGCATGTTTGTTTACTATTTGGAAAAAACCATCATGAAAGAATTTCCAGGCAGTTTGCACATCAGGGATAAACTCAATCTGCTCCAGTCAAAATAAAACAAATCATGAAAGAAAGCCTGCTCATTAAAACACTTCAAATTTCTCTTACGAATAAAACATGGGTTTGTTTTAGGAACCTTAGTATTTCTAACAGCAACAACAGCACAATGGTCACTTAAATCATTACAAAAAACACCAACCGCAGAATATTTATTTGGAACATTTGTCAATATCAAATAAATCAGGGTAGAATGATCTGGGCATTTAAGATTTGGGAAAGTGGGTGAGTTAATCAACTGGGTAAGATTCATAGAATTACAAAACATTTTAAAATCATCAGACACCGGCTTTAACCAACGCCAGTTGAGATCACCAATCAAGATCATTTCACTGTAAAGAAGTTAAGACATAAGGTGCGACAAAGAAGAAAATGCATCACCGAGAGCAGAGGTGGAGGGGAGGGGGGGGGTCTATAACAGCCAATCACAGTTATAGAGAGGCCCTTTGAAACCTCAATATTCAAAGCAAGAAATTCCAACTGTTTACAAATAGTTTCAGACTTTGAAACACTTACAGGGAATTTAGATTTTACATATATAGCCACACCCCCACCTTTCTTAACTCGATCAGTGCGATAAACATTGTAACCACTTCTACAAATATCCTTATCAAAAACAGACTTGCTGAGCCAGGTTTCAGAAAACACAATTACATCAGCATCTGTTGATTTAGCCCAAATCCTAACCCCATCAATTTTTGACAACAGGCTGCGTACATTTAAATGAAAAATACCAAAACCAGATCTTGATTTAAAATCAGAGGGGGTTTGGAGACATTGCATATCAGGGCCAGGGTTAGGTTGCAAGTTACCTGATATCAACAAAAGAAGAATAACTAGGCACCTGGGTTTAATAACCTTGCACGGCTTCTCTTTTTTAAGACCTACCGCAAGCGAATTCTACAAGTGAGTTTCCAGACAATACAAAACAGTCATTTAAAACCATTAGACCTTGGTAGTGACACAAATTCGTACTGTTCACATCATGCCACAAATACATCGGCACTTGGACGAGTGGACCGAGTGAAAAAGAGCGAGTTCCTGCAGACAAAATGTCTAATGGACGGGAGAGCACATTGTCAGATGTCCTCACCCAGCGGCAATGTTCGTTTTCTCCAGAGTTCAGTAAAGTTAGTGCACAAAGCAACACCACGAAAATTGTCATTTTCTCTGACAAAAAAAATAAAAAATTAGAGGCCAACTCCCATACGGGGAGAGAGAGACAGCGTGTATGCATGAGTCAATGTGAGTGTTTGCGCATGTGAATAGATTGGGTGTTGAGGTCGATAGAGAGAACGTTGAGATTGTTGAGCTGCCACTGACAGCCAGGCGAAGAGCAAAAAGGAGTAGCTTGGACAAGACACTCCGCAGACGAAGGAGGAACTCAGGCCAGCCAGAGATAGGGTTACTTTGGTAAACGTCAAGTAATGAAGTGCCGAGTTGGAGGACCCGTGATCTTTACACCAGCACAAACAAAATAGTTTGCACTACACAACAAGGAAGTTACGCAACCATAAATAATTAGGTTATTAGTAGGTTAAAATGTACTAGTCACAGACAAACGTCTTGACATGCTATCATCTTGGAAATTGATATATTTCAAAATCAATGATGTTATGGAAGATGACCAGGTGCCAGCGGGCAGTCATCCTCCTGCAGCTGTAAGTTCAAATCACCATGCAGTGTCTTGGACCGCTGTGTGTGTGTGTGTGTGTGTGTGTGTGTATGTGTGTGTGTTAACTATTTAAATGTGGCCTTCTGAGTGGCAGAGTGCATCGCAGTGCTAGCTGTGCCACTAGAGATTCTGGGTTTGAGTTTAGGCTCTGTTGCAGCCGGCCAGGACCGGGAGACCCATGGGGCGGCGCACAATTGGCCCAGCGTCGTCCGGGTTAGGGGAGGGTTTGGCCGACAGGGACATCCTTGTCCCATTGCGCACTAGCGACTCCTGTGGTGGGCCGGGCGCAGTGTACGCTGACACCGTTGCCAGGTGTATGGTGTTTCCTCCGACACATTGGTGTGGCTGGCTTCCGGGTTAAGTGGGCTGTTGGCGTGTTGGATGTGCTCTGTGTCAAAAAGCAGTGCGGCTTGGTTGGGTTGTGTTTTGGAGGACGCACGGCTCTCAACCTTCACCACTCCTGAGTCCGTATGGGAGTTGCATCGATGAGACAAGACTGTAACTACCAATTGGATACCACAAAATTGGGGCAAAAAAGGGGTAAAACATTTATTTTTTAAAGAACTGTACTAGAATGCTTAAAAGGCCGCAAAAATGTAAAAGAACAATATCAGGGTTTTTTTGGCAAGGAAAATATTGGATATCGGTATCGGCCAAAAATTTCATATCGGTGCATACCTAATTCAAAGCATAGCAATACTGCAGCCTTTAAGCCCTTACTGCAGCCCCCAAAATAAATGTCTCCCTCTTCTACAGTGAAAACACTACGGTCCTGGAGAGGCTTGTGTTCCAGCCCAGTACACCTGTTGATCAACTAATCATGGTCTTAGGTCTGGAAAACAATTAGTTTAATCAGGTCTATAGTGCTGGCCTGGAACAAAAGCCTGCACATCCAGTTTGCTCTGCAGGACTGAAGTTGGAGAAGCCTGGTTGTCTGGTCCTGTTTACCTCCTTGTTAGGCACCATGGTTCGGACCCCACGGTAGTCGACCGTGTCGCTACCCAGGGCTTTGTAGTAGTCCCCCGTGCTGTGCTGCTTGTTGAAGTTTCGAGACTTTCGGTTGGAGTCCACCCGGTGCAGCCTATCCTGGTTCTCTTCTGGAGTCAGTTGCTGGGTAGAAACAAGGGAGGGGCCAATGAGCAGTGAGTAAATAAATATGTTTGGGTTTGCGTGTTGTTTTTTTTGGCTTGCCATTTGGGTCTTTTGAAATACCGACAGTGTGGCCAAATGTGGGGTTTAGTAGCTGTGTGGAAGGAAGACTGAGCTATAAAAGCTACGCTAGTTCAAAAGTAGGAGTAAGATATTTTAAGTGATCAGATAGTCTTTTGTTCTATATGATATATGTTTAGGCAAACAGTTGCAAAGCGTAGACCACAGAACATTCACAAAATAAAAATAAGTCTTCATCGCCTAACATGAAACCGATCTCCACAAAAACGACATTGTGTTTTGTCGACATTTGAGGGTAAAAAAGATATTGTGTCACCTCTGGAGGATTCAGAGCAGAAGCAGCTTTAACAGCACCAGGAACAAAAAGTAGTTTCGTCTTTGCCTCTGGGTTAAAGCATCACCATTAATATTGCACAAAAGCCTTTGGGATCAAAGACAATAAGAATTCACATTTACACAGTTCCTGTTCGAGGTATGAGAGCCCCCTTGTGACCTCACAGGAGGGGACAGAGATCAGTATAACATGGCCCTCTACTGCATCTCCGGGCTGCTCCCTTTCCCATTCCTAACTCTCTAGGCCACCTGTTGAGAAGAAAGCTCAGACACCTGACAACAGTTTATCCGAAAGGACCCATGTTTCAAAGATAGCTAGGCCTTTTCATGATATTATGGTAGTCCAGGGTTGGGGACAATTCCATTTCAATTTAATCAGTTCAGGAAGTAAAAATGTAGTGCTTTTCCACCTGTGTCTTTTTGGGGGTAGAGTATTTACCTAATGCAAACTATTTCATTAAAACTATTTACATTGCAAGTTTGACTCTAGCAAAAGCTGGGATACGTCTGACTTTCTTTCCATCTCCTCAACTCAGTTAAGCCACTTTTGGCCAGGCTTACTCAATGTGGGGAGCCTAAGGGTGATTGCTGAAGTTAGGATCACAAAAACACAAAAATATGTTGCACTGTACAAAACAACCACATGGCACCCGAGCAGCAGTTTGAGGTAAAAACAGTTTCTTCTTATGGGTTCTGTACTTATCACTATAGACAGTAATATATATATATATACACACACACACACACACACAGAGTATAACCAACCAGATACAGGATTATGCAATATTACTAAGTGTTATGCACATCATCATCTGCACATCTATCACTCCAGTGTTAATGCTAAATTGTAATTATTTTCACCTCTATGGCCTATTTATTGACTTACCTCCCTAGGCTTCTACATTTGCACACACTGTATATAGATTTTTATATTGTGTTATTGACTGTATGTTTGTTTATTCCATGTGTAACTCTGTGTTGTTGAATGTGTCGCACTGCTTTGCTTTATCTTGGCCAGGTCTCAGTTGTACATGAGAACTTGTTCTCAACTGTCCTACCTGGTTAAATAAAGGTGAAATAAAAAATACATATTTTAAAAAAATGGCTGTTGAGTAGATCATTGTAGAAGCCATCGGATCAACTTCTTCAATTCAGACACCCACTTTTCCCGTCAAATCTCACCAAAACAAAAGCATCACAAATGCCGTCGCCATTTAAATTGGCATTGCATTCATTTAGTTTTCAAAAGGAACCATGGCAAAAGCTAGAGAGACATTCAACAGATCAATAAATTGTCAAATCTAAGACCGGCAGAAATAATTGACCGACATCCCCAACGTCAGTGACCTCTTCCCTTTGTATTGTCCTGTTGTTTCTTCTTTTCTCTTGTCCTTTGTGGCTTCATGGGTGTTTCTGCATTGTTGGCTCACGTCTGTTGTCAAAGACAAGGTCCCCAAGCAGCACTTTGTGAAGTGTGGGTGTGCCCGTGCATACACACAGTGGGTAATGCATTTTTCATCATGAATCTTGTTCTGGGGCAGCTCTGCAGAGTGGTCACTATTTGGCATAGCCAAAGTCATAAAACCTTATTTTAAACATAACCCTAACCACACTGCAAACCCTAATGCCTAACCCCAACAAAGTCTAAAGACCAAAAAGCTCATTTTTGTTTTGACATTTTTGAATTTGAATTGTTTATTTATTTAACCTTTATTTAACCAGGTAAGCAAGTTGAGAACAAGTTCTCATTTGCAACTGAGACCTGGCCAAGATAAAGCAAAGCAGTTCGACACATACAAGAACACAGAGTTACACATGGAATAAACAAACATACAGTCAATAACACAATATAAAAATCTATATACAGCATGTAAGGCAATAAATAGGCCATGGTGGCAAAGTAATTACAATATAGCAATTAAACACTGGAATGGTATGATGTGCAGAAGATGAATGTGCAAGTTGAGATACTGGGGTGCAAAGGAGCAAGATAAATTAATAAATACAGTATGGGGATGAGGTAGATTGGATGGGCTATTTACAGATGAGCTATGTACAGGTGCAGTGATCTGTGAGCTCAGGTGAAGACCTTTTACAACATAGCCAATTTGGACTTTGCAGCTGGTCTATCTAAAGGGGTAATTGCTCAATTCTGCGTCCAGGACAAGACTATAACCACCCTCAACCCCTCCCACCACATGGACAGACCCAGTTATCTGTGGTCATTTAGCTGTTTCAGTCTTTTGTCTTTACTGTGGTCAGCGTGGTCATGCTGTGGCGTACATCTAGTTTGCATGGGCAACTACTAGATTAGATCTACGGTTGGCTTCTCATGGTTGCAGAAGCAATGAGCATTTAAGTGTCCCATCATACATTGTAAATAATTTAATATTAAAGATATGAGCAAGTATGGTCCCATGTTTCATGAGCTGAAATAAAAGATCCAAGAAATGTTACATACACAAAAAGCTTATTTTCTCAAACTTTGTGCACAAATTTCTTTATATCCCTGTTAGTGAGCATTTCTCCTTTGTCAAGATAATACATCCATCTGACAGGTGTGGCATATCAAGTAGCGGATTAAACAGCATGATCATTACACAGGTGCACCTTGTGCTGGTGACAATAAAAGGCCACTAAAATGTGCAGTTGTCACACAACACAATGCCACAGATGTCTCAAGTTGAGGAAGTGTGCAATTGGCATGCTGTCTGCAGGAATGTCCACCAAAGTTGTTGCCAGATAATTTTGTTAATTTCTCTACCATAAAACACCTCTAACGTCATTATAGAGAATTTGGCAGTACGTCCAACTGGCCTCACCACAGCAGACCACGTATAACCACGCCAGCCAGGGACCTCCACAACAGGCGGGATGGGGATGGGATGGTCTGAGACCTGCCACTCGGACAGCTGATTAAACTGTGGGTTTGAACAACCAAGGAATTTCTGAACAAACTGTCAGAAACAGTCTCAGGGAAGCTCATCCGTGTGCTCGTTGTCCTCACCAGGGTCTTGACCTAACTGAAGTTCGGTGTCATAACCAACTTCAGTGGGCAAATACTCACCTTCAATGGCCACTGGCATGCTGGAGAAGTGTGCGCTTCACGCACATCCAAACCTAACCTAGCCATTTCCAAGACAGCCATTTCCAAGTTCAAGACGATTTAAGTCAACTTTAACTCGGCCACTCAGGAAGATTACATGTTGTCTTGGTAAGCAAGTCCATTGTAGATTTGTCCTTGTGTTTTAGGTTATTGTACTGTTGAAAGGTGAATTCGTCTCCCAGTGTCTGTTGGAAAGCAGACTGAACCTCTAGGATTTTACCTGTGCTTATAGCTATATTCTGTTTATTTTTATCCCCAAAAAACTCCCTAGTCCTTGCTGAAGACAAGCATACCCATTACATGATGCAGGCATCACCATGGTTTAAAATCTGAAGAGTGGTACTCAGTGATACGTTGTGTTGGATTTGCCCCAAACTTAATGCTTTGTATTCAGGACAAAAAGTTCATTTCTTTGCCACATTTTTTGCAGTATTACTTTAGTGGCTTGTTGCAAACAGGATGCTTGTTTTGGAATATTTTTATTCTGTACAGTCTTCCTTCTTTTCACTGTCATTTAGGTTAGTATTGTGGATTAACGACATTGTTGTTGACCCATCTTCAGTTCTCATATTACAACCATTAAACTCTTTAAAATCCCCATTGGCGTCATGGTGAAATCCCTGAGCAGTTTCCTTTCTCTCCGGCAACTGAGTTAGGAAGGACGCCTGTATCTCTGTAGTGACTGTGTGTATTGATAAACTATCCAAAGCCTAATTAATAACTTCACCATGCTCAAAGGGAGATTCAGTGTCTTCTTGTAAAATGTTTACACATCCACCCTTCTTTGTAAGGCAAAAAACCTCCCTGGTCTTTGTGGTTTAATCTGTGCTTGAATTTCACTACTCGATTGAGGGACCTTATAGATAATTGTATGTGTGGGGTATAGAGATTGGGTAGTCATGAAAAATCCTGTTAACCACTAACTTATGTGATTTGTTAAGAGGACAGCCATTTTTAGACTGGGGGCTCAATGGCATCGAATGGTTAGGTTGAGAGGAAATTGATCTTCTTAATTCCTGATTACGGCATGTTCTCTCAATGGACACAGAAGTCTTCAAAAAAGCTTCTTAATTAATAGGACTGCATGTACAAGTGACTTAGTAGTGTGTGTGTGTGTGTGAGAGAGAGAGAGAGAGAGATTAGGGTTAGTGTGTGAGACAACATGAAGCCTTGTGTGTGTGCAAGTGAGAGCTTGACAGTGTGTGTGCGCGCATTTTAATCTCTACACCAGGGATTGGTTAATAAAAACAACAGGACTGTGTCCCTTGAGGAACCTGAGTTGTGCCCTTCTGCTTTTCACCAGTAAAGGAAGAGAGAATGCTCACCACCTCCTCCACGTGCCTCAGGTTGCTCTTCGCCTTCAGATAGATATCGGCTGAGTCCGCGGGGGGCTGTGGCAGAGGGTATTCGGGGGGAGGCAGGAGCGGTTGGGAGGGGGAGTCAGGGGGAAGGGGCGTTGGCAAGGCCAGCAGGGGTGGGGGAGGCGGCTGAGCGGTGGCGGCGGGCTCCTTGCACTTGGGAGCTCCGGGCTCCACGTCAGGGTTGAGCATATCCGTGTAAGTATGCATGTCATTTATGTCCGACTCCGCTGGGCCTCCGCCTGCGACAAGGACACAATGGGTCAGGGGTGAGATGGATGAGGTAGCTATAGAAATAGCTAGAATTCCTTGAACAGACATCACCATTCAAGTCAATGGGTGGTTGATGGGTGGACTAACGGCTGTTCTAGGAGTTCTATTTCTAAGGACATAGAAACACCCAGGTTGGTTGGGTAGTGCACATTATAGCTGTTGGAGGATTTTGTTTCATCTACATGCTTTGTGCACCTGGAAAAGCACTATAAAATCCATTACCTTTTTCAAATAATAGTGCAGGTGTGGAACAAAAGCCTGAACACCCAGTAGCTCTCCAGGATTGCATTTGGAGACACTTGGTTTGGATGCAGTGGTTGACTCACAGATGATTTATCCTACCTGCCACTAGAGGGACGCACTAGTATGGAGCGCTGTTGTGGCATCATAAAAAGGAATGCAAATTGTTACATGGAATTTGTTCCAGTCAGATGAGTTGAGGTAGTTCCCACAATTTTTCCCACAATTTTTTCCCCCTGTGTAATCTTAACTATTGTCCTTAATTCAATTTTCCTATAGTTCAATCCAGCTAGTTCAGAAAGTTAATGTGTGTGAGGGAGTGTGTGTGTGTGCATGAGTGTGGGGTGCATGTGTGTGAAATCTGGGGTGTGGGCTGGGATGCGTGTGGGGTGCGTGTGTGTGACATCTGGGGTGTGTGTGGGGTGCGTGTGTGTGAAAGCTGGGGTGCGTGTGGGGTGGGGTGCGTGTGTGGTGCGTGTGTGTGTGTGGGGTGGGGTGCGTGTGGGGTGGGGTGCGTGACTAACCGGTGGGGGCTCGTGATGAAGGGGGTGAGCCGCTCCGCTTTTCTCCCATGCTACACTGGCTGGAGTTGGCTGAGTCATAGTTGGACAGGGTGCTGGAGGACGAGCCCATGTCGAAGTGGGCCGGTTGCTGGGTCTGCCGCGACCCCGCTGGGGACATCGTGTTGTTGGGGGATGACAGGCCCATGTCGGGCTGCTTGCTGTACTCCAGGTCGGCCGATGGGTCCCTGGAAAGCACGCGGTGCGCCACACTCTGGATAAGACAACCACAACGAGGGGTTAACAAAACAAGGTCATCCAGGAACCTAAGGGAAAAGGCAACCTAACTTAGCCTGGGAGTGGGACTGAAAAGGTACATTTCCTGAAGAAAATGAGTGTGCTTGCTTGTCTTGGGGTGTGTTCAGTGAAGTCAAACATTTTGAATGTTATATATCGAAATGTAACAAATAGAGTTGACACGACTTCCTATTCTACACAACGATAATCTTCTCTTACACATGATACATTTCTATCTTGCTCTACATACTCAAGTTGTACAACTTACTGTACAATGGTTCCTCCTTTAAAAGTTGTGTCACACTCCGGGACACCTTGCATGCTGCTGCAGCATTCTGTGGCACATTATCGATTTGTCAACCATTTCTTCTGTTACTGCAAATTATTGCAAGTTTGACCACCAGAGGGCATCTTTGAGAAGCATTTGATAGTATTCCGTATTGGCATTACCAGAGAATTTAAAACCTTTTTTTGTAATAACATAGTATATGGGATTGATTTGAAGAAATTTGACTTAATTAATTTGATTAATATTATGTTGTTTCTATTCAGAGATAAACGAAAAACGAAACCCTCAGGGGACAGATAGGATGGAATGGAAAATATGACGCTGCACAACGTAGGTTACAGGATTGGAAAATTCTAAGCCTTCATTATTTCTGTAAATCAGTGATATTTATTCCCATGGTAATTCGTTATGGGTCCATAACTAACTCAATATCTGCTATTTGAAATAATATTTTTTATCATTATTTTATTAATGAAATGTGTTTGTTTATTAGGCTACTGTGCAGTCTACAATACATACTGCAGTAAACATGGGAAAATGCCTAATCCCTTACATAAGGGAGAGCAGGCCATGTCTGTACTACAAAATACGGGGCACGCGGGACACCAGTTTTATTTCATAGTTGTGATCCTGAAATTAGTAGGTGTCCAAACTTTTGACTGGTACTTGCTTAATTAATTTGCTTAATATTATGGTGTTTCAATTCCATGATAATTGAAAAACCCTCTGGGTCTCCGTTAGGATGGAACAGAAAATATGGCGCTGCACATTATCAGATTGTCAGTTTGTAACTTCAGACAGTTTCGCTCTCGTAGCACACACTGGACGTTCGGGCAGAGGAGTAGGGTTGATTTGAGCGTTCTGGCCTTACAACGGCAGTCAAGCACCCAAGCTAAAGTTTGCTAGCTACTTGCAGACACAAATGAGACTACTCTGACCATTTTACTCACCCTAGCAGAGCTGGTAAGGCAGTTTTCATGTTAACCGTTGGTTACTGTGCTGCTGGAAACAATTTAATTACTCTTTTTGCTGACATTTACTGACCCTGGCCATATTCAACCTGTGTTGAGCGCTCGTAAATTATTTATTCTGCGTTCTGGTACACTCAGACGAGCGCGCTCTGAAATTGGTGTAGATAGCCATAGCGAATTTACAAAAGCACCAGAATGTCCATTGGGAACGCACAACAACTATACCATTTCGCTAAGCTTAGAATGACGGGAATAATCATGTCAATAGACGTTGGGTATTTAGATAGCCTATAGTTAATATACAGGCAAGTTTGATGTATAACTACTAATGTTAGGTAGTTAGCTAACATACCGGTACATACTGCTGTAATGATACCCTATGTGATTCGTAAGGACAGCGTAGCGAACAAATTGTCAGCCAACATAACGTGTAAGGTAACTTATTTTAAAAGTCATGTCTTTATTACATTGAGTAGCAAGCTACCCCTTGGTCGTTAGGACAAATCTGGTCTGTGATAGGATGAGGGTTTTCACACCTAGCTTAGCTATTAGACAATTCTTTAGTAAAGGTTGAATAGTCTATTGTTCAGCTATTAGCCTCCCTCCCCAACTTGCAACAAATTCTTGTTGTTCCCATCTCATTCCTTTCCCTCTTCCACGCGTCAGCATTCTCATTATGACGTTACAACTACTTACTTTTGGTTCCACTGTAATGTTTTGTCAGACATCTTCACCCAAGGACGGGTGGCTCGCGTCAAATTCGTCATTGGAACCACTCGATATGGTTGGTCATATGAAAACCTTGGGACCCAAATGCATAATGAGTTATCTAACTCCCCCTTGTGGTGGTCTGGAACAATTAAGCCGTGACGCGATGCAAGCTCGCAACTTTTAAAGGAGCAACCACTGTATCTACAATGCACAAAGGTTGTTATGCAACAGAGTTTGTCTTTACAAAAGTAATTACACAACCCTATGGAGACACCACATGATGGTTGTGTAAACACCAGGCAGTGGGGAGATTTAACCTCTTGAAGCTAGGGGGCACTATTTTTATGCTTGGAAAAATAACGTTCCCAAAGTAAACGGCCTATTTCTCAGGACCAGATGCTAGAATATGCATATACAGTGGGGATAACAAGTATTTGATAACCTGCAAAATCGGCAGTGTTTCCTACTTACAAAGCATGTAGAGGTCTGTAATTTTTATCATAGGTACATTTCAACCGTCAAAAATCCAGAAAATCACATTGTATGATTTTGAAGTAATTAATTTGCATTTTATTGCATGACATAAGTATTTGATCACCTACCAACCAGAAAGAATTCCGGCTCTCACAGACCTGTTAGTTTTTCTTTAAGAAGCCCTCCTGTTATCCACTCATTACCTGTATAAAAGACACCTGTCCACACACTCAAACAGACTCCAACCTCTCCACAATTGCCAAGACCAGAGAGCTGTGCAAGGACATCAGGGATAAATTGTAGACCTGCACAAGGCTGTGATGGGCTACAGGACAATAGGCAATCAGCTTGGTGAGAAGGCAACAACTGTTGGCGCAATTATTAGAAAATGGAAGAAATTCAAGATGACGGTCAATCACCCTCGGTCTAGGGCTCCATGCAAGGTCTCACCTCGTGGGGCATCAATGATCATGAGGAAGGTGAGGGATCAGCCCAGAACTACACGGCAGGACCTGGTCAATGACCTGAAGAGAGCAGGGACCACAGCCTAAAAAAAAAACATTAGTAACACCACGCCGCCATGGATTAAAATCCTGCAGCGCACGCAAGGTCCCCCTGCTCAAGCCAGCGCATGTCCAGCCCCGTCTGAAGTTTGCCAATGACCATCTGGATGATCCAGAGGAGGAATGAGAGAAGGTCATGTGGTCTGATGAGACAAAAATAGAGCTTTTTGGTCTAAACTCCACTCGCCGTGTTTGGAGGAAGAAGGATGAGTACAACCCCAAGAACACCATCCCAACCGTGAAGCATGGAAGTGGAAACATCATTCTTTGGGTATGCTTTTCTGCAAAGGGGACAGGACGACTGCACCTTATTGAGGGGAAGATGAAAAAAGAAAATATTTGTAGGGAGCTGAAAGTCCGTATTGCCCAGCGACAGCCCCGAAACCTGAAGGATCTGGAGAAGGTCTGTATGGAGGAGTGGGCCAAAATCCCTGCTGCAGTGTGTGCAAACCTGGTCAAGAACTACAGGAAACGTATGATCTCTGTAATTGCAAGCAAAGGTTTCTGTACCAAATATTAAGTTCTGCTTTCTGATGTATCAAATACTTATGTCATGCAATAAAATGCAAATTAATTAGTATAAAATCATACAATGTGATTTTCTGGATTTTTGTTTAGGATTCCGTCTCTCACAGTTGAAGTGTACCTATGATAAAAATTACAGAACTAGGAAAACCTGCAAAATCCGCAGTGTATCAAATACTTTTTCTCCCCACTGTAATTGACAGATTAGGATAGAAAACACTAAAGTGTCCAAAACTGTCAAAATATTGTCTGAGTATAACAACTGATATTGCAGGTGAAAAAGTGCCTCTTATTTTGAAACCTCTGTTCCTATGCATGCCTATCCCCGCACAAAAATGTTTACACAACCATCATGCGGTGTCTCCATAGGGTTGTGTAAACATTTTTGTGCAGACAAACACTCTTCAATATCAGTATCAGATGTATCACAACCATTGTGTCAAATGCGTTGTACAACCTGTGTCTGAATGGGGTGTAACATCTTGTAACATTGCACCCTCCTGAACAGGTCCCAGGTCAGTAGTAAAACACCACAACAACAAATTACAGACAATAATTTGCGTGCCTACTCCCAGCTGGCACAAGCCACACAACTTAGAATGTAGCCACGGAGGCCAGCATGTGTCCCAACTGACAACTGTCGCTCTACTAATGACAATTACTGCCATTTACCCTCTCCTCTGCCTGGCCCTCCTGGGCAAAGCCCCACTGGGTGGCATGAGAAAGGATCTAATCTCAGTACCTAATGGCAGTCAGGCTACCTCTGGCGAGCACATGGTGGGCTGTGCGACCCCCCAAAGAAATGCCACCCCACACCATGGCTGACCCACCGCCAAACCGGTCATGCTGGAGGATGTTGCAGGCAGCAGAACGTTCTCCACGGCGTCTCCAGACTGTCACATGTGCTCAGTGTGAACCTGCTTTTATCTGTGAAGAGCACAGGGCGCCAGTGGCGAATTTGCCAATCTTGGTGTTCTCTGGCAAATGCCAAACGTCCTGCACGGTGTTGGGCTGTAAGCACAACCCCCACCTGTGGATGTCGGGCCCTCATACCACCCTCATGGAGTCTGTTTCTGACCGTTTGAGCAGACATGCACATTTGTGGCCTGCTGCAGGTCATTTTGCAGGGCTCTGGCAGTGCTCTTCCTGCTCCTCCTTGCACAAAGGCGGAGGTAGCGGTCCTGCTGCTGGGTTGTTGCCCTCCTACGGCCTCCTCCACGTCTCCTGATGTACTGGCCTGTCTCCTGGTAGCGCCTCCATGCTCTGGACACCACGCTGACAGACACAGCAAACCTTCTTGCCACAGCTCGCATTGATGTGCCATCCTGGATGAGCTGCACTACCTGAGCCACTTGTGTGGGTTGTAGACTCCGTCTCATGCTACCACTAGAGTGAAAGTATCGCCAGCATTCAAAAGTGACCAAAACATCAGCCAGGAAGCACAGGAACTAAGAAGTGGTCTGTGGATATCACCTGCAGAACCACTCCTTTATTGGGGGTGTCTTGCTAATTGCCTATAATTTCCACCAGTTGTCTATTCCATTCGCACAACAGCATGTGAAATTTATTGTCAATCAGTGTTGCTTCCTAAGTGGACAGTTTGATTTCACAGAAGTGTGATTGACTTGGAGTTACATTGTGTTGTTTAAGTGTTCCCTTTATTTTTTTGAGCAGTGTACTATCTTTACATTCAAGCTGGAATCAGGGCTCCCCCAGTGTAACTAAAAATGTTGCTGTGCAACTAATATCTTTTATTTTGGGAGCACTGTGCGAGGAAAAAATTATCCAATCATTTATTTTTATAATTGCATAACAATATTACACCGCAACACTTCTCTTCACTGCTCAAACAAGACAGGCTGAAACATTGTGTACAAATCATAACGCTACAAATGTTTAAATGTAGCTAATTAAATCAAATCACATGCCAGGCACACAACCAATCCCTTTTCAAGCATACTTTCCCCAGAATTTTGCCGCCCCTTTCTGTCAGCTAAGTAATGGCATTAGCTAGCTAGCAAGAACAACAAAATGCGGCAGAATTGAAGCTTTCCTTAGCAAAAAAATAATTATGAAATTATCAACTACAACCAGATGATGGACAATGTTGGAAATGCTGCTACCGATCCACCTCAGAAAAAGTCAAAGATCTACATGTTTCGAGAGGGGTGACTTCATGAATTCAAGTGGCTAAGGAGGGATAAAACTACACACTGTCGTAAGTGTGGGGTAAAAGCAGCAGGGAAAACTTATTTTGCTTCTGGGTCCAACAACCTAAAACACAAGTCATTGCTAAAACATAACGTATGCCAAAAGCACATCAATTTCCTGGACAAGTCCATTGGGGGAAGGGGGCAGGAACAACATCACTACGTCTACTACCAGACAGCCGTATTTGACAGGGAACAAGCCGGTGAACAGGCAGCTAACTCAGCTACAGATTAAATTGAACACTGCTTACTGCATTGCCAAAGAAGAGATGGCTTTTACCAAATTCAGACCCATGTCACTCATGCAGAAAAATTATGGATTACAAAATCAACCCAACATATGGAAATTAGGTATCCTGTCAAACAGTTTGCAAGGTTATTTAATTCACCTATATAAAATTGTTTGATGTTGCACTTTTGAATACTGTTATTAAAAAGTTGTTTTTATTCTGTCTTGCCCACTCTAGTGAGTTCTACATCAAGGTAACAGCTGATGACAATTAATGAATGATAGGACAGTCATTTGCAGTAAAAAATAACATAAAAATCTACATTTTGTCTGGTGCTTCTTACTTTTGAAGTTCGGGGCAACAGTGCTACCAATGAAAAAAGTTAATTTAGTGCCCTGGCTGGAATAGACTTAATCTTCCTCTCATCTAGATATCCCCCCTACCTACAAATTTCACCTGGGTTGTATTCATTAGGCACCAGTGGAAGAAAACGGACTACATTTAATTTTCAGTTGAAACAATTTCACTACAGTGTGTCCTGTCTAATGCATCCTGTGTCTCACCATGTTCTCAACAGTGCACAGGTACTTGGCACACTGGACGTGCCCGTTGTACTCTGCCAAGTCGGCCGACGAGAAGCCGTCCTGGTCCCGTATGCCCAGGTCCACCCCATTCACCACCAGGATCTGACAGCACTAGGAGAGAAAGAGAGAGGAGAGGGACACACTGAACAGACAAAACTTTGTCCATTCTTTTTAGGAGTAAGCCAAATGTCATCGGTAGGTTTGGCCGTTATCCAGATTGTCAAACCTTCATTCCGACATGTTGCTAACCAGGGATATTCGGTAATACTGGCACTGAACACAAGGGCCACTATTTTCAAACCCCACTGAATCCAAAGGTTAGCAATGCTAACAAGTACATGTAAAATCCCACAGTGAATGCTAGCTAAATGCTAACAAGCACATTGCAAACATTTTATACAGTCTCTGGCAAACCACTTGCAGGACAGACATCCCCAGCTCATAAAGTTATACAAGTAACAACAACAAAAAATGCTACTCATACAAAATAAATGTTTGACAGAAGGTTCTTGATCCAGGTGGGGATTCTCTGCTGTCACCTAGAGAAGCTTGTTTTTGCAAGAAGCTAACCACTTAGCTAGATAATTAGCTACTAAATTTGCTAACCAAATGCACAACTGCAGAGCATTTTGCACATTTTATACCATTAACTTCTTGCGACTAGGTGGCGCTATTAAAATTTTTGGATGAAAAACCCGTTCTAAACAAGATATTTTGTCACGAAAAGATGCTCGACTATGCATATAATTGACAGCTTTGGAAAGAAAACACTCTGACGTTTCCAAAACTGCAAAGATATTGTCTGTGAGTGCCACAGAACTGATGTTACAGGCGAAACCCAGATAAAAATCCAACCAGGAAGTGCCGCATTTTTTTAAACCGCCTCATGCCAATGACTCCTTATACGGCTGTGAATGAGCTACGAATGAGCTTACGTTTTCCACGTATTCCCCAAGGTGTCTACAGCATTAGTCTTTTTAGGCATTTCCATTGAAGAATGGCCGTAAGGGACCATATATAGCATGTGGTCACATGGTGTCTCCCGCAGAAAATTTTGCGTAAAATACTGAGGTAGCCATTTTTCCAATCGCTTCTTATGAGAAACCAATTGCCTCGACGGATATATTATCGAATATATATGTTAAAAACACCTTGAGGATGGATCCTAAACAACGTTTGCCATGTTTCTGTCGATATTATGGAGCAAATTTTGAAAAAAAGTTTGGCGTTATAGTTGTTGTTTCTCAGCCAAGCATGATGAAGAAACGGGAGCTATTTCGCCTACAAAAATAATATTTTTGGAAAAAAGGAACATTTGCTATCTAACTGGGAGTCTCCTGAGTGAAAGCATCTGAAGTTCTTCAAAGGTAAATTATTTAATTTGGTTGCTTTTCTTATTTTCGTGAAAATGTTGCCTGCTGCCAGCAGAGCCTAGCATAGCATTATGTCATGATAAACTTACACAAATGCTTGTCTAGCATTGGCCGTAACGCATATTTAGAAAATCTGAGATGGCAGTGTTGTTAACAAAAGCCTAAGCTTGTGTTTGAATATATTTATTTCATTTCATTTGCGATTTTCATGAATAGGAAAAGTTTAGGGGTATTTATGTCCGCTGCGTTATGCTAATGTGTTTGAGGCTATGATTACGCTCCCGGATACGGGATTGCTCGTCGCAAGAGGTTAACTTAGTAATATCTGGCTAGCAAACCTTTAGTTGTGAATTCCATACTGTATGTAGATCTCCTGGAGTGCTGCAACAGTGAGTGATCCGGTCTGTGACAGGTGAAATGAAGAGTCTGCTTTATCTCTGTAACGGCATTCTTCCTCCTCTTCTGAGGAGGAGTAGCGAGAAGGATCGGAGGACCAATGCGCAGCGTGGTAAGAGTCCATAACATTTACTTTAAGATAAACTGAACACTATGAAATATAAAACAATAAACGTGAACATAACGAAAACCGAAACAGTACCGTGTGGCAACAAACACTCACACAGAAACAAACACCCACAAACCAAAAGTGAAACCCAGGCTACCTAAGTAGGATTCTCAATCAGCGACAACTAACGACACCTGCCTCTGATTGAGAATCATACTAGGCTGAACTTAAAACCCCAACATAGAAAAACACATAGACTGCCCACCCCAACTCACACCCTGACCATACTAAATAAAAACAAAACAAAGGAAATAAAGGTCAGAACGTGACAATCTCCTAACGCAGGTGTTCCCAAACTGGGATACGCGCAATGCCGTTGGGGCTACTCCAAATAAAAATTTGATTTGTAGTTTTTTTTTCACATTTTCAAACAGTCCATTTATATTTTCCAACGAGGCTATACATTTGGGTGAGGTTTTTTTCCTGGCTTGAGTAGCCTCGTTTCACTGCCAAAAATAAAATTAAACCATCTAGTGTTCAGCGAAATAACAACAATGTCAAATACAGGTAGCCTAGTCAAATAATTAACATCCAATCACATTAACCGTTACTCTCTCGGGGGAATTCCACTAATGGTCCGTATGTATCCAAACATAGCTGCTGCTCATTCCATTTGCTCGAAAATTGATAAATGGTTAAAAAAAAGTACGGCCCGAGTCCATAGAGACACAGACCAGCTCTACTGGTAGTACTGCTACTACTACTAGGACATCATACTCTACTACCAGCTCTACTGGTAGTACTGCTACTAGGACATCATACTGCTACTACCAGCTCTACTGGTAGTACTGCTACTAGGACATCATACTGCTACTACCAGCTATACTGGTAGTACTGCTACTAGGACATCATGCTGCTACTACCAGCAGTACTACACCTGCACCTGTTGATGACACACAAGTTGACTACATCCAATGCTAGCATCAGTAATTCTACATTTGTTATTAGCCCAGCTAGCATGGACACTTGGCAGTTGGGAATATGATGCAGCTGAAGAGCTACTGCCCCCTTACCCGGGAAAGCACTGAACAGACAGGGACGTTGGACCATCGAAGAGGCGCACATATGATGAGAACTACAGTGATTTGGGGTTCACTTATATTGGGAGTATGCGTTACAGCTGGATGAGTCAACAGACGTGGCGGGCCTGGGACAGCTCCTGGTATATGTCTGTTACGTTTATGCAGGGTCAGTTAAGGAAGACATCCTCTTCTGAAAACCACTGGAAACCAGGACAACAGGAGAGGATATTTGTAAAGTACTGGACAGCTTTGTGACATCAAATGGACTTGGGTGGTCAAGATGTGTTGGTATCTGTACTGACGGCGCAAAAGCCATGACAGGGAGACATAGTGGAGTGGTAACGCACATGCAAGCAGTTGCTCCCGACACCAGGTGGGTACACTGCAGCATCCACCGAGAGGCTCTTGCTGCCAAGGGAATGCCTGACAACTTGAAATATGTTTTGGACACTACAGTGAAAATGGTTAACTTTGTGAAAACAAGGCCCCTGAACTCTTGTGTATTTTCTGCACTATGCAATGATATGGGCAGCGATGATGTAACGCTTTTACAACATACAGAAAAGTGCACTGGTTATCAAGCAGAAAAGTATTGACAGGCGCACAGTATTGCGTAGAGCCATGTCTACATGGAACTCTATTCCATATCAGGTAACTGATGCAAGCAGTATAAAAATACATATTCTAGAACAGCGTGGACTGTGAAGAGACACGCTTACACATACACATGATAAGACACGCAATCTACACACACACATGGATTTTGTATTGTAGATATGTGGTAGTATAGTAGTGGCATGAGGGCACACACAATGTGTTGTAAAAAGGGTTTTGAAATGTAATGTCATATTTTAAATTGTATATAACTGCCTTAATGTTGCTGGCCCCCATGAAGAGTAACTTGGGGATCCTTAATGAATACAAATACAGGCATGCGGCTCATACTCATAGCAAACATACAGAAACCAAAAACAGCAGGCGAACAAACTAACAACATCGTCAACGAGAGAGAGAGAGAGATGGGGAGAAGGAGAGAGTCAGAAAGGAAGAGAGAGACAGTGACAAAGACAGGAACACAGACGAATGTCAGCTCATAAAAAAAAATAACTGTGCGTCTAACCTTAGGGAGACGATATCAACTTTCCGCTCTCACTCAAATGCATGGTGTAAATGGCTCCCTTGGCTATTTCTGGATTTGTATGAAGTTACCTGTTCGTAATTCCCATCCCCCTTGCTGTCTTGACTAGCCTCACACACAGCACTATACGGTGTCTAACCCCATTGAACCATTGTCATGTGTTCTCCTACAGATCCCTCTCTATGTACGGTTATAAACTGGCAACCCCCCACCACACACACACCTCCAGCTCCCCGTTCTCGGCAGCATCGTGTAGCGGCGTTCCGCCCCAGCTATCGGTGATGATCTCGCCACCGTGCAGTAGCAGCCAGCTGAGCACCTTGGCATGGCCGCGGCTGGCGGCGAAGTGCATGGCCGTGGCACCGTCACCGTCCCGGTCTGACAGGCTGATCTCTGTGAAGCTCATCTGCAACGGACAATAGTAGAGGCTGAACAGTATGTAGCGCCAGCTGCCATTTGGTTCGGTAACACTTTGTTAGTTGGCTCCCCTTAGTTTATAGATGTTCAACTTCCCACCATCAAATCGGTATCCATTAACCCTAACATTAAGCATTCTCTATCAACCATTGGTAGTGGATGGGTGTTGCTCTGTAGACTAAAGAGCTTTAACTTCTTTGGTGTAGGGGCAGTATTTTCACGTCCGGATGAAAAGCGTGCCCAGAGTAAACTGCCTGCTACTCAGGCCCAGAGGCTAGGATATGCATACTATTAGTAGATTTGGATAGAAAACACTGAAGTTTCTGAAACTGTTTGAATGATGTCTGTGAGTATAACAGAACTCATATGGCAGGCGAAAACCTGAGAAAAATCCAACCAGGAAGTGGGAAATCTGAGGTTTGTAGTTTTTCAAGTGATTGCCTATCCAATATACTGTCTATGTGGTCATGTAAATCAAATGTGTTATTGTTGTGTATGCATGCATGCATGTATCTGGTGGTGAGCTGCTAATACACAAACACACACACACACACACATACATACATACATACAAACAGTATATTTCACAGGTCACCCCCAAAGCCAATTCCTCCTTTGGCTGCCTTTCCTTCCAGTTCTCTGCTGCCAATGACTGGAACGAATTGCAAAAATCACTGAAGCTGGAGACTTTTCATAATTTGCAAATAAATTCATAAAAAAATACTACAATGTGACTTTCTGGATTTTTTTTCTCATTTTGTCTGTCATAGTTGAAGTGTAACTATGATGAAAATTACAGGCCTCTCATCTTTTTAAGTGGGAGAACTTGCACAATAGGTGGCTGACTAAATACTTTTTTGCCCCACTGTATCTCCCTCACTAACTTTAAGCACCAGCTGTCAGAGCAGCTCACAGGTCACTGCACCTGTACATAGCCCATCTGTAAATAGCCAATCCAACAACATCATCCCATTCATCTTCTGTACATCTATCACTCCAGTGTTTAATTGCTAAATTGTAAATATTTCGCCACTATGGCTAAAGATAAGGGAGGTAAGGTAAGAAACCTCATTTGCACACACTGAACATATACTTTTTTTCTAATATGTTGTTGACTGTATGTTTGTTTATTTCATGTGTAACTCTGTGTTGTTGTTTGTGTCGCACTGCTTTGCTTTATCTTGGCCAGGTCGCAGTTGTAAATGAGAACGTGTTCTCAACTAGCCTACCTGGTTAATTAAATAAAAGGTGAAATATATATTTTTTATTAAAACGTACTTTGGTGCGAAAAGTGGAAATCAATCCGAAGCATGGAGGCCTACAAACCTGACTCAGTTACACCAGCTCTGTCAGGAGGAATGGGCAGAATTCACCTAACTTATTGTGGGATGCTTGTGGAAGGCTACACGAAACGTTTGACCCAAGTTTAAATTGTTTAAGGCAATGCTACCAAATACTAATTGAGTGTATGTAAACTTCACCACTGGGCATGTGATGAAAGAAATAAAACCTGAAATGAATCTCTACTATTGTTCTGATATTTCACATTAAAATAAAGTGGTGATCCCAACTGACCTAAGACAGGGAATTTTTACTAGGATTAAATGTCAGGAATTGGTAAAAACTGAGTTTAAATGTATTTGGCTAAGGTGTATGTAAACTTCCGACTTCAACTGTATAAAGGTCCCACAGTTGACAGTGCATGTCAGAGCAAAAACCAAGCCATGAGGTTGAAGGAATTGTCCATAGAGTTCCCAAGACAGGCATGTGTCTAAGCACAGATCTGGCGAAGGGCACCGACACATTTCTGCATTGTTGAAGGTCCCCAAGAACACAGTGGCCTCCATCTTTCTTAGATGGAAGAAGTTTAGAACCACTCAGACTCTTCCTAGAGCTGGCCGCCCAATCAAACTGAGCAATGGGGTGAGAAGGGCCTTTGTCACAGATCTAGAGTTCCTCTGTGGAGATGGGAAAACCTTCCTGAAGGACAAAGATCTCTGCAGCACTCCACCAATCAGGCCGTTATGGTAGCGTGGCCAGACGAAAGGCACTCCTCAGTAAAAAAGCACATGACAGCCCGCTTGGAGTTTTACCATGAGAAACAAGATTCTCTGGTTTGATGAAACTAAGATCATGCTGTTGAAATGTTTTTCAGCAGCAAGGACTGGAAGACTAGTCAAGATTGAGGCAAAGATCAATGGAGCAAGGTACAGAGTTCCTTGATGAAAACTTGCTTCAGAGCGCTCAGGACATCAGACTGGGGTGAAGGTTCGCCTTCCAACAGGACAACGACCCTAAGCACACAGCCAAGACAACGCAGGAGTGGCTTCGGGACAAGTCTCTGAATGTCCTTGTGTAGCCCAGCCAGAGCCCAGATTTGAACTCGATCAAACATCTCTGGAGAGACCTGAAAATAGCTGTGCAGCAACGCTCCACATCCAACCTGACAGAGCTTGAGAGGATCTGCAGAGAAGAATTTAAGGAACTCACCAAATACAGGTATGCCAAGCTTGTAGCATCATACCCAAGAAGACTCAAGGCTGTAATTGCTGCCAAATGTGCTTCAACAAAGTACTGAGTAAAGGGCCTGAATACTTATGTAAATGTGATCAGTTATGTTATTTCTTTTTTTAATTAGCAACAATTTCTAAAAAACAGTTTTTGCTTTGTCATTATGGGGTATTGTGTGTAGGTTGCTGAGGGGGAAAAACAATTTAATCAATTTTAGAATAAGGCTGTAACGTAACAAAATGTGTATAAAGTCAAGAGGTCTGAATACTTTCTGAAGGTACTGTATCTCTTTAATTTTACTAATAAGTAGACAATAAGCTGTTATGTAATGTGTAAAAAGTCAAGGGGTCTGACTACTTTGAAGGCACTGTATGTCCTTTATGGTTAAAAGGGTACTAAAGTACATGTAGGTCTGTGGCATCATGACATTTTGTCAACTGATTATTGGCATGCAAAAAACGGACCCTTAATTAGCATAAACATGTTTAGGGTCTCCAAGCCTCCACTCATACAAGCCGCTGATGTCCATCCAGTATACATAATAACGCAGTCGACACTAATGTGATTACTAAAATGTGTTCATTTTAGAATATAGGCTAGACCAATTATGTACCAAAGAAATCTTAAAATATAATTAAAATGTTTTTCTGCCATGCATAGGCTATGTACTGTAAAAAAAGCACAATTATTTTAATTCAACTTTTTTTTTCAGGCTTGAGGTATGCATAATCTCTAATTTGCAAATAGCGTTTTCAATTAATCATGACCTTAGAAAGCGCTGTCCATTTCGTTGTCTATCATGCTGACCAGACACTTCGCGTGCGCGCAAAATACATTTAGATATTTAGATATGTTATTCAATTGTTACACCCACACTGCTCGCTTGTGCCCACGAGCGTCTGCGATGCCAAGGGCTAAAATAGAACTCCTTTCTATTTCTGACGCAGATTGCGCTGAAAGTCCTGCCTCTCCCATCTCCTCATTGGTTTATAGAAGAATGTGCCATCTCCTCATTGGTTATACCCACGTGGGTGATTGAAAGATTAACTGTTTTGTCGGTCTTCGTGGTGATACTATGAAAGTTCAAAGATGAAAAAGCCTGGAAGGAGGAGAGATGACTAGAAATGAGTCGGTTGACAGTTTTATGTGTGGATTAATTGTCGGAGTAGAGGACCTTGTGCATTTCAGGTAAAATAACAACCTAATGTTTACATCCCAGGACATATTAGCTAGCAACAGCAAGCTAGCTAAATAGGACAAATTAGCTAGCAAGTGCAAGCTAACTAGCTCAATTGCCATACATGTTTAATGCTTTTTGACCTGTCCCCAAATTAATTCAGAGTTTGGTTCAGAGTTTGTTTTGATATTTTAACATGCGTGTCGTGATCGTGTTTGGTGTAGGGGGACAAAATAAATGTGCGCACGATGGCGCACACGCACGCTGCCGGTTTGGGTTCCGTGTCAGGCATTGAAACAACATCCACACGTTTTCCACTCAGTTTCAACCGGCTGTTGAACTTTTTCAAATTGATCATCAGTGAGGTGAGTTTTAAAAGCATGATACTGTTTGATGATCAGTTTTTGATGTGATTTTCTATTGCATTTATGTCAGTGGTTAGAGGAAAAATAGAGCCCTGAATACCAGGCCATTAGGACCTGATGGAGGGACAGTAGATCCCTGAGTACCAGCCCATTTGGACCTGATGGAGGGACGGTAGATCCCTGAGTACCAGGCCATTAGGACCTGATGGAGGGATGGTAGATCCCTGAGTACCAGGCCATTAGGACATGATGGAGGGACAGTAGATCCCTGAGTACCAGGCCATTAGGACCTGATGGAGGGACAGTAGATCCCTGAGTACCAGCCCATTAGAACCTGATGGAGGGACAGTAGATCCCCGAGTACCAGGCCATTAGGTCCCGATGGAGGGACAGTAGATCCCTGAGTACCAGGCCATTAGGACCTGATGGAGGGACGGTAGATCCCTGAGTACCAGGCCATTAGGACCTGATGGAGGGAGGGATGGTAGATCCCTGAGTACCAGGCCATTAGGACATGATGGAGGGACAGTAGATCCCTGAGTACCAGGCCATTAGGACCTGATGGAGGGATGGTAGAGCCCTGAGTACCAGGCCATTAGGACCTGATGGATGGACAGTAGATCCCTGACCACCAGGCCATTAGGACCTGATGGATGGACAGTAGATCCCTGACCACCAGGCCATTAGGACCTGATGGAGGGACAATAGACCGCTGAGTACCAGGCCATTAGGACATGATGGAGGGACAGTAGATCCCTGAGTACCAGGCCATTAGGACCTGATGGAGGGATGGTAGAGCCCTGAGTACCAGGCCATTAGGACCTGATGGAGGGATGGTAGAGCCCTGAGTACCAGGCCATTAGGACCTGATGGAGGGATGGTAGAGCCCTGAGTACCAGGCCATTAGGACCTGATGGATGGACAATAGAGCCCTGAGTACCTGGCCATTAGGACCTGATGGAGGGACAATAGAGCCCTGAGTACCAGGCCATTAGGACCTGATGGAGGGACAATAGAGCCCTGAGTACCAGGCCATTAGGACCTGATGGAGGGACAATAGAGCCCTGAGTACCAGGCCATTAGGACCTGATGGAGGGACAATAGAGCCCTGAGTAGCAGGCCATTAGGACCTGATGGAGGGACAATAGAGCCCTGAGTACCAGGCCATTAGGACCTGATGGAGGGACAATAGAGCCCTGAGTACCTGGCCATTAGGACCTGATGGAGGGACAATAGAGCCCTGAGTACCTGGCCATTAGGACCTGATGGAGGGACAGTAGATCCCTGACTACCAGGCCATTAGGACCTGATGGAGGGACAGTAGATCCCTGACTACCAGGCCATTAGGACCTGATGGAGGGACAATAGAGCCCTGAGTACCAGGCCATTAGGACCTGATGGAGGGACAATAGAGCCCTGAGTACCAGCCCATTAGAACCTGATGGAGGGAAAATAGAGCCCTGAGTACCAGGCCATTAGAATCTGATGGAGGGACAATAGATCCCTGAATACCAGGCCATTAGGACCTGATGGAGGGACAGTAGATCCCTGAGTACCAGGCCATTAGGACCTGATGGAGTGACAATAGAGCCCTGAGTACCAGGCCATTAGGACCTGATGGAGGGACAATAGAGCCCTGAGTACCTGGCCATTAGGACCTGATGGAGGGACAGTAGATCCCCGAGTACCAGCCCATTTGGACCTGATGGAGTGACAATAGAGCCCTGAGTACCAGGCCATTAGGACCTGATGGAGGGACAATAGAGCCCTGAGTACCTGGCCATTAGGACCTGATGGAGGGACAGTAGATCCCCGAGTACCAGCCCATTTGGACCTGATGGAGGGACAATAGAGCCCTGAGTACCAGCCCATTAGGACCTGATGGAGGGACAATAGACCGCTGAGTACCAGGCCATTAGGACATGATGGAGGGACAGTAGATCCCTGAGTACCAGGCCATTAGGACCTGATGGAGGGATGGTAGAGCCCTGAGTACCTGGCCATTAGGACCTGATGGAGGGACAGTAGATCCCTGACTACCAGGCCATTAGGACCTGATGGATGGACAGTAGATCCCTGACCACCAGGCCATTAGGACCTGATGGAGGGACAATAGAGCCCTGAGTACCAGGCCATTAGGACCTGATGGAGGGACAATAGAGCCCTGAGTACCAGGCCATTAGGACCTGATGGAGGGACAATAGAGCCCTGAGTACCAGGCCATTAGGACCTGATG
Source organism: Oncorhynchus clarkii lewisi (assembly GCF_045791955.1). Taxonomy (NCBI): domain Eukaryota; kingdom Metazoa; phylum Chordata; class Actinopteri; order Salmoniformes; family Salmonidae; genus Oncorhynchus; species Oncorhynchus clarkii. The sequence goes on along the minus strand of NC_092162.1, from coordinate 35,901,917 downwards.
GAGGGACAATAGAGCCCTGAGTACCAGGCCATTAGGACCTGATGGAGGGACAATAGAGCCCTGAGTACCAGGCCATTAGGACCTGATGGAGGGACAATAGAGCCCTGAGTACCAGGCCATTAGGACCTGATGGAGGGACAATAGAGCCCTGAGTACCTGGCCATTAGGACCTGATGGAGGGACAATAGAGCCCTGAGTACCTGGCCATTAGGACCTGATGGAGGGACAATAGAGCCCTGAGTACCAGCCCATTAGAACCTGATGGAGGGAAAATAGAGCCCTGAGTACCAGGCCATTAGAATCTGATGGAGGGACAGTAGATCCCTGAGTACCAGGCCATTAGGACCTGATGGAGGGACAATAGAGCCCTGAGTACCAGGCCATTAGGACCTGATGGAGGGACGGTAGATCCCTGAGTACCAGCCCATTTGGACCTGATGGAGGGACAGTAGATCCCTGAGTACCAGGCCATTAGGACCTGATGGAGGGACAGTAGATCCCTGAGTACCAGGCCATTAGGACCTGATGGAGGGACAGTAGATCCCCGAGTACCAGCCCATTTGGACCTGATGGAGGGACAGTAGATCCCTGAGTACCAGGCCATTAGGACCTGATGGAGGGACGGTAGATCCCTGAGTACCAGGCCATTAGGACCTGATGGACGGATAATAGATCCCTGACTACCAGGCCATTAGGACCTGATGGTATTTAGAAAGTTGGGTACTACCAAAACATGTCCAGAGTGCATAGGAGGAGATTACCATGACTCAACGGTCACGTGGATTTTGACTGCGGTCATGACTCATGACTGCCGCTGTGGCAGTAATAGTCACTGCAACAGCCCTATGTACACCCACAGTGGATTAATGTAGTGCTTGTCTAGGACCCAAACACATAATACAATAGTACAACAAATACAGTAGAAGAAATGACAAAAGCAGACAGTATGAATCAGGACAATGACCTACCAGCCAGACAATGACAGTGTTATGGCCCATTTGGGCGGCAGCATGCAGAGGTGTCATCCCGTCATTGGCTCTGATGCTCGGCTCCGCCCCGCAGTCCTTCACCAGGTATTGGACGACCTCCAGGTGGCCCTCCTGGCAGGCCAGGTAGAGGGGTGTGGCACCATTCTTTGTTTGGGAATTGACAACGCTAAAAGAGGATTAACAGACCTGTATTCAACTTTATTGAATGAATTACCATGTAAAATTACATTGTGATTCTTGAACAACACCCAAAATAGTTGTAAGACAAGAAGAGTGTATAAACATGTATTCGGTTGCCAAAACTTGGGCATTAATGCTATTCGTGGGGGGGGGGGGGGGGTTCTGAATACCCAAACTAATCTAATCACTGACAGGTCAACAATAACTTCATAACACCCTCAGATTGGGCTTGGTCAAAGTTGGAACCCTAAGTAGCCTTTCCATGAGGCTCCAGTCCAAGTCACCAAGACTGGGGGAGTATTCTGATTAGCACATCGAGCCAACTCCACCCCCTGGAGCCAAACTCCACCCTCAATGTTCTCACAGTTCCCCAAAGGCCAACAGGATATACCATCCAATGACAATTCCCACACTTGCCCCAGATCTCCTAGTCACAGCGGGAGGTCAAGCAGTGAACAAGTGCTTCCCCTCTAAATCCCATAAGGCCTTTCTTTATTTGGACACTGACTGACAAGCAGGCAATGAGCCCGTTAAGAGACTTACCGCCCCGCTGGTTCTGCTCCTCACTACCCCAGGATTAACCAGGCAGCAGTGTGGTGACAGGCCAGAAATGGAGGGAGGGACGGGAGACAGGTGGAGTGGGTAAGAGGGGGAGGGGTAAAGGACACCCCGTTTCACCTCACCGGACAGAAACAACATAGAACCCAAGCCAACAACTAACTTGACCGAGTAAGCCTCCCACTTTGTTTTGTGTCTCAAAAACATGACAAAACTCCAAACAGTAGGTGTGACCGACAGGGCATCCTTAGGATTTGGGGTGATGCTCCAGGTCAAAACAATCACCCCTTAAATATTTCACCACAGGAAAGGGACCTGCAGTTCTGTCATCAGGAAGTGGGCAGACAACTGCATTATTCAGGAGTGTAACTAAAGTGTAACTAAAGAGCTCTCCTGCATCCCGGGGTCTGGAGAGGGAGAACAACATAGGTTTATGGAAAGGGGCTGGTGCTTATATACTAACATTCACACAACCCCCCTCAAATACTACTGGAGAGAAAATGCACCAAGATGTCCATGTGCTCTTTTGAGATGCCTCATGACAAGGGGGACGACTGAGTTCTAGCCTAAACAGACTCAGGCACTCCTGTAAAGGAAGTGCTTTTGGAGTACAGGTGTAGATTTCAAAGGGCTTGTCCTTGTGAGAGGGTAGCAATACAAAGTGCAACAATAGATGACACCATCCCACAAATGCACACACCTAATATATATCTATTTTTTTCAAGCTATCAATTAGTCAACTTAAAATTGCCTCCACTATTACTGGATGTACAGTGTACAAATACACACCCTTCTCCCCTTCAAGGCCAATCTTATCATTATTTCATAGATTATCTCACACACAGATCAACCTTTGTGTGAGAAAGATGGCTTTACATGGTCATACTAATGCAAAAATCACTCCTGAGGGATCTCCTCCCAGACCTGGACTAAAGCATCCTCCAACTCCTGGACAGTCTTGTGGTGCAACGTGGCATTGGTAGATGGAGCGAGACATGATGTCCCAGATGTGCTCAATTGGATTCAGGTCTGGGGAACGGGCGGGCCAGTCCATAGCATCAATGCCTTCCTCTTGCAGGAACTGCTGACACACTCCAGCCACATGAGGTCTAGCATGGTCTTGCATTAGGATGAACCCAGGGCCAACCGCACCAGCATATGGTCTCACAAGGGGTCTGAGGATCTCATCTCGGTACCTAATGGCAAGCACATGGAGGGCTGTGCGGCCCCCCAAAGAAATGCCACCCCACACCATGACTGACCCACCTCCAAACCGGTCATGCTGGCGGATGTTGCAGGCAGCAGAACGTTCTCCACTGCGTCTCCAGACTGTCACGTCTGTCACATGTGCTCAGTGTGAACCTGCTTTCATCTGTGAAGAGCACAGGGCACCAGTGGCGAATTTGCCAATCTTGGTGTTCTCTGGCAAATGCCAAACGTCCTGCACGGTGTTGGGCTGTAAGCACAACCCCCACCTGTGGACGTCGGGCCCTCATACCACCCTCATGGAGTCTGTTTCTGACCGTTTGAGCAGACACATGCACATTTGAGACCTGCTAGAGATCATTTTGCAGGGCTCTGGCAGTGCTCCTCCTTGCACAAAGGCGGAGGTAGCGGTCCTGCTGCTGGGTTGTTGCCCTACTACGGCTCTTCCACGTCTCCTGATGTACTGGCCTGTCTCCTGGTAGCGCCTCCATGCTCTGGACACTACGCTGACAGACACAGCAAACCTTCTTGCCACAGCTCGCATTGATGTGCCATCCTGGATGAGCTGCACTACCTGAGCCACTTGTGTGGGTTGTAGACTCCGTCTCATGCTACCACTGTTCTAGTATTTTAAAAAATAAAAAAAATAAAAAATGGACATTCAGCATGTCAACACTTCTTACAAAAACAAGTATTGATGAAGTCAATCTCTCCTCCACTTTGAGCCATGAGAGATTTACATGCATATTATTAATGTCAGCTCTGTGTACATCCACTGTTTCACAAGACGACAGCCTGGTTTACTGGTTCTCAGGAGTCCCTAAAACATTAAACACAAATGACAACTTCATACTCATGTCATAACACTAGCTAGCTAGCTGGCTAATGTTAGCTAGTCAGATAAATCGCTGTTTAGCAAGTTTCGTCAATTAACTTTATGCCCCAAAAAAATATGCAAACGTCTGTCTCTACATTAACTAACATATTCCTTTCAATTATAATTGTTTTTCCTGACTCGTTATGATGTTATAACTACTTACATTTGCTTCACCGTAATGTTTTGTCAGCCATCGTTGCTGAAGAAAGTCACCAGGGACAGATAGCTCGCGTCAAATTCATCATTGGAATCACTCGATATGATTGGTCATATAAAAACCTTGGGATCCAAATGCATAATGAGTGATCCAACCCCCCCCCCCCCCTCCCTCGCAGTGGTCTGGAAGCCAGTGAAGCCGTGACGCGGTGTAAGCTCGCAACTTTTAAAGAAGGAACCACTATTTTTAACACCTTTATTTAACCAGGCAAGTCAGTTAAGAACAAATTCTTATTTTCAATGAACCCGTGATGCTGGGTGCCTGAAAGTCCCGCGGTGTAAGCTTGCAACTTTTAAATGAGAAACAACTGTAAAAACAAATTCCTATTTACAATGAAGGCCTAAACCAGCCAAACCCGGATGACGCTGGGCCAATTGTACGCCGCCCTATGGCACTCCCAATCACGGTCCCAACCCTATGGCACTCCCATAATTGGCCCCAACCGCAATTAATACATTTGGGCACAGTCGATAGCGTGCTGGACTTTGGGATACAATGTTGAGGGTTTGAAACCTGCTCCATGTTGTTTCATTACATTGTTATGCCGGTCTCAGAGCAAAGCCTGGATTGTTACTCTCATCTTGTTCCTCGCTCTCTTCCACACGTCATTTAACAAGATTGTGGGCATGCTGTACTGTTTTTTTTCTGTATATATGAATTACAAAATAGCCTTAAATCATGTTTCTAGTCTATTGCAAAGTTACAATGTGTAATCATTGATGTCCCAGGAGTGGTAAACACTGTTGAAGTGAATAATTGTAATACATGCATGCAGACACAGCATCATTCAAAGACTGGAGTTTGATACACCTGGTATTGGATATGAAATAGCGTTTTTGTAAATTACCTTTATGACAAACAAATATGTACAATCGTTTGTCTCTACATTAACTAACATATTCCTCTCAATTGTAAGTGTTTTGCTTGACTCGTTATGACGTTATAACTAGTTACATTTGCTTCCAATGTAATGTTTTTTCAGCCATCTTCGTTGGAGAAAGTCACCAGGGACGTGTGGCTCGCATCAAATTCGCGATTAGAACCACTCTATATGATTGGTCGTATATAATCCTTGGGACCCAAAAGCATAATGAGTGCTCCAACCCCCCCCCCCCCCCCCCACACCCAACTTTTAAAGAAGGAGACACTATTTTTGAAAACATCTTTACTTAACCAGGCAGTTAAGAACAAATTCTTATTTTCAATGACAGCCTAGGGACAGTAGGTTAACTGCCTTGTTCAGGGGCAGAACCGATTTTTACCTGGTCGGCTCGGGGATTCAATCTTGCAACCTTTCGGTTACTAGTCCAAATGCTCTAACCTGCCGGTGTGCTCTAGTAGGAAGACCACTGTGTGCAGCTCACCCTGCACTAACATAAATAACATGAGCATGTCTACTTCTGCATCTTTTACTAGCAAGTTAGTGATTTCATGAACCTTGTTTATTATGCTACATATGTTAACGTGGGCTATTTTTAGCACTTTTCTGGGATGCTTGATTGTTTTCATTGCATAACTGGGAAACTTAGCAGAAGTAGACATGCTCATGTTATTTATGTTAGTGCAGGGTGAGCTGCACACAGTGGTCTTCCTACTAAGGCCTCAATGCTAACAGTATAACTCTGGTTCATAAGCACATAACTGCATACAATAGCTGTTTGATCAGCAGAGGTATTCCGAGCAGTTAGAGGGACATCAAATTAGGTTACTGTGTGTCTACCAACAGCCCTGGCATAATGTACATTTACAATCATTATTACAATTCAGCAACACAATGGTCGGGCTTTGATTAGTCAGTGTCTCAACGCAGCCATATAATGCTGTGAAAGGATCTAGAAACCCTAAATATTTGGGTGGAATCCATCCTCCTACTATTTGGTTGTTTAGCCTTTTGCCAAGATACAGTTGAAGTCGGAAGTTTACATACACCTTAGCCAAATACATTTAAACTCAGTTTTTCACAATTCCTTACAGGTCTTGGCTTGGCTGATGTCTTTTACAGGTCTTGGCTGATTTCTTTTGATTTTCCCATGATGTCAAGCAAATTGCCACTGAGTCTGAAGGTGGGCCTTGAAATACATTCAAAGGTACACCTCCAATTGACTCAAATTATGTCAATTAGCCTAATCAGAAGCTTCTTAAGCCATGATGACATTTCTGGAATTTTCCAAGCGGTTTAAAGGCACAGTCAACTTAGTGTATGTAAACTTCTGACTGGAATTGTGATACAGTGAATTATAAGTGAAATAATCTGTCTGTAAACAATTGTTGGAAAAATTACATGTCACGCACAAAGTAGATGTCCTAACCATTTTGCCAAAACTATAGTTTGTTAACAAGAAATTTGTGGAGTGGAAAATGAGTTAATGACTAACCTATGTGTATGTAAACTTCCGACTTCAACTGTAACTGCCAACAAATTCTTCTTGTAGCGATCAATGAGCTTACTGCAATGTTCTACTTTCAATTTGAACCACTCGTCAGCAGAAAACTGCTCTGATTCAATGTTGAGGTGTGCCCACCACAAACTGCTGTTTTCATCTCACACCATAGGTTATGGATGTGACTCAAATCTAGACTCTTCACTGTTCACTCCAGAACAATCCAGCATTTTTACTTGAACCATTCCAGGGTGCTTTTTGATGTGTGTTTGGGGTTGTTGTCCTTTGGAGGATCCACAACCTTCAACAGAGACAGTTTTTGGACACTGGTTTGAAAATTGCACTTCAAAACACCTTGGTCTTGCACACATTCAAGGCCCCCAGTACCAGAGACAGCAAAGAAACCCCACAGCATTATTGAACCTCCCCCATATTTGAGGGAGGGTGTTCTTTTATTTGAACACTTCATTTGGGCATTGGTAAACATAGGAAGATCCCACTGCTGAGGGAGACACTCAAAATCCCACCAACAGTAAACAAGCCTACATTTTGGGGGGGGGAAATGTTCAGTGGACCATTGAAAACATTTGAGCTCTTTGGCAGTACAGATCAGCGGTGTGTTTACTGACAACCAAATTAAGCATTCCATAAAAAGACCCTACAATCAAAGATGGGGAGGTTTGATAAAGTTGTGTTGGTTTGCTGCCTCTGGTACTGGGGGCATTGAACATGCGCAGGGCATGAAATCGGCACATTATCAGGTGTTTTGTAGTTCTATGTTCAACCCAGTGTCTAAAAATGGGGCTCCATTGAAGGTTGTGGGTCTTCCAGCAGGACAACGACCCCAAACACACATCAAAAAGCACCCAGGAAGGGTTAAAAAAGATGCTGTACTGTTCTGGAGTGGCCAGCAATGAGTTAAGTTTTGGATGTGATTCAGATCTCATGTCGAGATCTGAAAACACCAGATGTTGGAGGGCACCCCTCAAATGTTGAAGAATTAGAGCAGTTTGCTGCTGAAAAGTGGGACAAATTGTCAGTAGAAAGGTGCTACAAGATGCATTTTGTCTGTAGTTCTCTTGGCCAAAGACTGTGCAACCAGGCACTAGCTCCAGAATGACAATAATTCTGTCTTAATATTATTAAAATTGTAAACTTATGTTTACAAAATAAAATCTGTGCTGCAATGTAGAAAATCCAATAAGGTGTGGTGACCAAAATGTTCAATTTCAAAAGATTTTTAGATTAACTAGGTAATTATTATTTGAGAAAACTGCAAGGGTGCCTATCTATTTGGCCAAAACGGTATATTACATTTCAGTCATTCAGCAGACAATCTTATCCAGAGCGATTGAAAAGGTATTGATAAACATCAAGTGGTTAACAGACTTGGATAAACCCAGACAACAATACACCTTGTTAGAAAGTTGAAGTTGTAACAAAAAGCAATACAGAAAAGTGGGAGTACATTAGGCTAATCCAAATCCTACACTTTAGACCCAGAGAGAGCGAGAGACACAGTTGAAAGTTCACCCACTGTCACTTAGTCTAAAAGGTTTATTTTATGGCACTGTCGCTGTGGCTCCCTTGACCACATTCTGCAATTAAGCTCTGGCAAAGCTCTTAATCTGCTCTAATTGATTGTGAAACATGTTCACTCTGTGTGTGACCATCTCGCAGAGGTTTATTGCCGGTTTTCCCCGTCTTTTATGTTCCAGTAGCACTATCAGCAGAGACTCATCCTGTTAGCTTTGTTGAGAGACAGGATGACAGTGGAGGACACATTCACCATTTCAGCCCTATGAGCCCAAGCCCATAAAAAGTAAATAAACATTTTAAAAAGATAAATGTTATTTTTGTATTTTCTCAAGCTCCCTCTCGTCTCTCTCTGCAGCAGACCTACTGTATAGTGAGAAATATGTTTGGAACATCAAATCGTTACCTGTATAAAAGACACCTGTCCACACACTCAAACAGACTCCAACCTCTCCACAATGGCCAAGACCAGAGAGCTGTGTAAGAACATCAGGGTAAAATTGTAGGCCTGTAAGTAGGAAAACCTGCAAAATCGGCAGTGCATCAAATACTTGTTCTCCCCACTGTATATATATCATTCTATAGTCTACACAACCTTCCCAGCTCTGCAGATTTTGCTGCGAGGAGGCAGAATCATTAGATAATTTATTTTGGTACTGTCCACATGTATATGTAGCTCATTTTTTGGTCACAGGTCCAGGATTGGCTGAAGAGTTGCAACATTTACCTGGATCTAACGCTGCAGATAGCAATACTGAGTGATTTGAAAAGTTAGTCAATCGATCAATAATATAATTAATTTCAGCAAAAAATTATTTCATTTAAAATCTGTAGAAACTATGAGAATATAAAAGGTTCAGAACTGAGGATTGAGGATTGACCACAAGTTCTCAATGAGATTAAGGTCTGGGGAGTTCCCTGGCCATGGACCCAAAATATTGATGTTTTGTTCCCCGAGCCACTTAGTTATCACTTTTGCCTTATGGCAAGGTGCTCCATCATGCTGGAAAAGGCATTGTTAGTCACCGAACTGTTCCTGGATGGTTGGGAGAAGTTGCTCTCGGAGGATGTGTTGGTACCATTCTTTATTCATGGCTGTGTTCTTAGGCAAAATTGTGAGTGAGCCCACTCCCTTGGCTGAGAAGCAACCCCACACATGAATGGTCTCAGGATGCTTTACTGTTGGCATGACACGGGACTGATGGTAGCGCTCACCTCGTCTTCTCCGGACAAGCTTTTTTCCGGATGCCCCAAACAATCGGGAAGGAGATTCATCAGAGAAAATGACTTTACCCCAGTACTCAGCAGTCCAATCCCTGTACCTTTTGCAGAATATCAGTCTGTTCCTGATGTTTTTCCTGGCGAGAAGTGGATTCTTTGCTACCCTTCTTGACACCAGGCCATCCTCCAAAAGTCTTCACCTCACTGTGCATGCAGATGCACTCACACCTGCCTGCTGCCATTCCTGAGCAAGCTCTGTACTGGTGGTGTCCCGATCCCGCAGCTAAATCAACTTCAGGAGACAGTTCTGGCGCTTGCTGGACTTTCTTGGTCACCCTGAAGCCTTCTTCACAACAATTGAACCGCTCTCCTTGAAGTTCTTGATGATCCGATAAATGGTTGATTTAGGTGCAATCTTACTGGCAGCAATATCCTTGCCTGTGAAGCCCTTTTTGTGCAAAGCAATGGTGATGGCACGTGTTTCCTTGCAGGTAACCATGGTTGACAGGAAGAACAATGATTCCAAGCACCACCCTCCTTTTGAAGCTTTCAGTCTGTTATTCAAACTCAATCAGCTTGACAGAGTGATCTCCAGCCTTGTTCTCGTCAACACTCACACCTGTGTTAACAAGATAATCACTGACATGATGTCAGCTGGTCCTTTTGTGGCAGTGCTGAAATGCAGTGGAAATGTTTTTGGGGATTCAGTTTATTTGCATGGCAAAGAAGGATTTTGTTATTAATTGCAAATAATCTGATCCCTCTTCATAACATTCTGGAGAATATGCAAATTGCCATCATACAAACTGAGGCAGCAGACTGTGAAAATTAATATTTGTGCCATTTTCAACTTTTGGCCACGACTGTACATAGGTTCAGAACTTTTGTGAAATAGCAGTTACAAAAATATGGCAAATATTAATCAAACTGGATGGACATCAGAAATAGAGGAAGGCCAGGACTAAAAACAAACAAAATATAACAATTGTAAAATAGATGTCCGTACACACACACATATTTACACCCCAAAAATATATGGGGGATTGGAAATGATGCAGACAATTACAATGATGAAAGTTGCAATATTAAAGCTGAGCCACCTCCTAGAAAAATAAAACAAATCAAATAAAGAAAGAACACTTCTCCCAGTACTTGATATGGGGATATAATCTACATGCATGCAACAGCCTCTGTTTTAAAACCTTTAGATTCAGTCTGTCATTCAGCACTGTGTTTTCAGCACTGTGTTTTCTCACTGGGGACAATTTTCATACACATCACTGCATTTCGTATAGTTCTGCTGGCTGGGAGTCTGACTACCAGAAGGGCCCAGCATAAGCTACTTTTTGTATTGTTGGATACAGACTTAAGCCCGTTTCAATATAATTGTATAATTACTCTAAAAGTAGTAATTGTGTTATGTGTTAGATGGAATGGTTTATGTGCATTGTATTTGGGCAGAGGTAAAGTACAAGAGTGGGCCCGTCTCTACGGGCAAGAATGATTCCATAACACGGAACCCAAACCGGCTGCACGTGTGCGCCATCGTGCACACATTTATTTTGTCCCTCCACACCAAACGCGATCACGACATGCAGGTTAAAATACCAAAACAAACTCTGAACTAATTACATTAATTTGGGGACAGGTCAAAAAGCATTAAACATATGGCATTTTAGCTAGCTAGCTTGCACTTGCTAGCTAATTTGTCCTGGGATATAAACATTAAGGTGTTATTTTACCTGAAACGCACACGGTCCTCTACTCCAACAATTAATCCACACATAAAACTGTCAACCGACTCGTTTCTAGATATCTCTTCTCCTTCTAGGCTTTTTATTCTCTGGACTTTATATTGGAATTGGCAACTTAAATAAATTAGGTGCATTACCACCACCGACCTCATTCATCTTTCAGTCACCCACGTGGGTATAACCAATGAGATGACACGTGGGTACCTGCTTCTATAAACCAATGAGTAGACGGGAGAGGCAGGACTTGTAGCGCGATCTGCGTCACAAACTGACTTCTATTTTCGCTCTTGGCGTGTGGGTGCAATAATTGAATAATATAGATATCTAAATTTATCTTGCAACACTCGCGCATGCGACGCGAGCGACGTAGTCAGCCTGTAAGGGTTGAATAGGAGCCTTAGCACTGTGTCTGGAGTTAGATCGTAATTACGGTCATATCTTCAATGTTTTATACCATTATGTATTCTCGTAATATGAAAATACATTCTTAGGGATGGAAAGTGGTGTTAGGTTTAAGTTCTTTGTGTATGAGAATTATCTAGTGGACCGCGGTAGACTGCAAGAATGTGTACTACCTGTAACTTAAGGCTTCTCCTGACTGATAAAACCTGTGATGTGGAGGAGTACCTGACTCAAGCTGGGACGATAACTCCATCTGCCCAGAGATTGATTGTTCATCCTAGACACAGAAGGGGGGCCTAGTCAGAGATTATAAATATATGCGTTTGTGACTTTATATCATGTCTTGAAGCTATAACACCCAGTGTGGTGAATAAATCTAGCCTGAGCTTCCTTTGGCATCTGTCTGGATTATTGAAGCAGATTTTAACCGTATAGAAAACAGTTATTCAGAGACTCACTACCTGAGCTCACATATTATCTGGAGATCCAGTCATTTTCAGAGCCGCTCTCGTCTGGCTGGTTCTGGAGGTCCCACACTGACCGGGGGAAAAAAGCTTTTAGTTGTTATGACCCCAACTCATGGAATCGCCTTCAGGCCACCTTGAAATTAGATTTGCTTGTTACCATTGAACAGTTTAGATGGAGTTTAAGGGAGGTGATATGAGAGAGAGTGGTGTTTGGTTTAATAAATCTTAATGTATTGATATTATTTATTGTATGTTCATGTTCACAGCGGTCCCTTGCAAACGAGACCCTGGTCTCAATGGTGACACACCCAGTATATAAAAAATGAAATTGCACCTTGTGTACTTTACTACTCTAATCCTCAACAGTAAGTTAAGACTCAGATGGAGTTCCAAACCCTTTTTGGGGGGGAAAAGCTGATTCACGGGCTTATAAAAGTGGAACAGTATGTTGTGCTGTCAGAACTGTGAATTAGATGGATGATGTCAACGTACAAGTTTTATAGTGGTTAGCCTAACTCAAATGTGTACAAATTAAAAACATCATAACAAAATGTGAGCACTATTGCACATGAATGTCTTGCCTTGAAGTCAAATGTCAAAACACTTGATCTGTGGAATGGATTTCAGTGGGAATATAGGGCCTTACATTTTTCCTGCACTGTAAATTGAGCAAATGTTTAGCATGTAGATTTCCAAGGCCTTGAAACCATCGGTCTGTAAATAACATGCTTTAGACAAATCCAATCCTCACCACGTACTGTGCAGCTAGCTAAGTCTGGGGAAAAAAGGGAAACTATAAGGAGCAAACTCATGATGCTGAATGCAAAGCTTTTTACATTTCGCTAACTAGTGCTCAATAAAACAAATGAAGGAACGGTGTTGCATGATAAAGGAGACATGCTTCCTTGGGATTTCTGTCAAACAGGCCAATTACCCTTCGAAATCCATAAGATAACATTCTGTTCTACAATATGTTGCATCATAAACCCTGACATAACAATACTATCTCCCCACAGCAAAAAGCTTTGGTTAAACAATGCCAGAGACACCTAGAAAGCGGTCCAGTTCTTCATGCCCATATTAGTTTCCGTCATTAGCATATCGCTAGTTCGCTACTAGGCTCATCCAAGATGGCGTAGCAGTCAGATGTCTTTGTCCTTCGTCTTGTCGTGTCCCACGTCTGTCCCGAAGCAAGCATCAAAATTAGCCTGGAGCTAGCCCATGCTAGGCCCATTCTCCCGGCTAGCTGAAGAGGCCCATCAGCCACTCCTGGGCTACAATAACTGGGATCCTGGGATCCCTCACGACTGGACTACCGATGTAACCTGCTCGAGGGGGTACTCAACTGGCCCCTACGCCGCAACGTCCCCTTTATGCCCATCTGCTAGCCGCAGCCCGCTAGCTGTCTAGAGCATATTCGACTGTTAGCTGTATAGATCCATCGGCCAATTTCTTGGGCCACTATACCTATATATTTTGTCAATTGGACTTGGACCCCTCTGCTACTCGGAACCCTACTAATCCATCACAACTGGTCTATTGATGTCAACACACGCAGAGGCTAAAACCGACTTTGCGTTGTGACGTCCTTCTAAGGCCCTTCTGCTAGCTGTCTGAATCGCTGTGTCTCCAATGTACTCACATCCTACCATCCCTTTGTCTGTACACTATGCTTTGAACCTATTCTATCACGCCCAGAAACCTGCTCCTTTAACTCTGTTCCGAACGTACTAGACGACCAGTTCCGTTAGCCTTTAGCTGTACCCTTATCCTACATCACCAGAGGAACAGAGGAGAGGTTTTTTAAATGTGATGACATTGAAGCAATGAAGAAAACTGGTTGGATTTGAAAAAAGTCCATGTAAAATAATTTTGTATTTATTTTCCACCCAAATTGCAAACTAAATCCAATGACATTGTGACTTTTGATATCACCATGCAGTAAAATGTGTTTATTGACAGAGTTAAAAACCTCTGCCAAGAACATCTAGGTTTTCAGTTTTCTGCTTCATACTCAGACCACTAAGAAAGTCCTAGCAAAATTCTTACTTCAGAAATGTTTTTTGGATAAAAATCTATTTGTGCATTTTAAAGGAAATATATTATGCTAAGGTACTTCATTGTTACCCAGAAATGATTTTAAAAATATATATTTAAACATCCCAAAATTCTGTCAGGGTTAGCCACATTAGCGCTGTTTGTGGATAATAGCTAGGTAAGTGGGTTAGCTTAGTATTAGCATTGGCGCTCTTACTTTGGGATGTGTCTCAACAGGAGTCGGAGGGAGGGCAGGTCTCCCTTGGCAGCAGCATAGTGGACAGCCAGGGCCCCAGTCTCTGTGGACACCCCGGCATCAGCCTCCCCGCTCTTCAGCAACCAATCAGTGATCTCGTGATGGCTGAACCGGGAGGCGAGGTGGAGAACGGTGGCTCCGGAACTATCACGGTCCTGAAAAAGATGAGAAACGTGGAAAATATCAGAAATAGGCATCAGGGCTTATCAGGGTTAGTTCAGTTACATCCTAGTAGTAGCCTAGATCAAGGACACGTGTTACATCACGTACGTACACAGGACTATTCAATGTCTGGTTTGTGCTAATGTATGCCTTGTATCGTCCAATCAATTCACTGGACTCACTTCACCTTTATGTCAGGAACAAGAGAGTACTATTTCTAAAACAACAAAATAGCTCCATACAGTATTAAAAAAGATGACATCATTACTCTGCATTCAAGTAATTTAAAAACAGATATGAAACCATTATTAAAAAGAGATGGGGTGAACCTGAAATAATTTGAAAGATATTATCTGAATTGGGTAACACTGTGCCTGAAACCACTCACAAAAACAAGAGGTGTCAATGACACAGAGTGGAAACGAACAAGGACGACCCACCGTGTCAAACTTAATCTAGACTACATTACTAATGGTAAGAGAGGCCATATACAAATGTTTGCCAATTTGCTTATCACTTGCACACTTTGTGGTGGCTGTATAGTCTGTCAACCACGTAAGCCTAGCATTGAATGGTGAACATGTAGCGGTAATGAAGGGAGCTCTTATTAGGCTGCTCCTGTTACTAGCACCAGTTTATTGAGCAGAAAACGGGTAAAATAATAGTAGTAGTTGTCGTCAGCAGTGTGTTTTCATGGACGCAAAGGGAAGCAATGTCTCTGTTTCATAATTTTCCTTCAAATCGCAAGAGGCCGAATGTATCTTACAGGAGAAAGCATCCAAGCGAGTGAAACAGCCACCTTCTGTCTCTCTACATGTAGGCCATTTATCTGATGCTGTCTGAACAGCCAGAGGAGTCACTCAGCCCTCCTTTCCATGTACCCTCTCTCTAAAGCCTGAGACACGCATGGGAGAACAGCCAGAGGAGTCACTCATCCCTCCTTTCCATGTACCCTCTCTCTAAAGCCTGAGACACGCATGGGAGAACAGCCAAACGACTAACGACTATGACATTGTTGCGGCCCGTAGCATTGAAGGGATGAGACACCACCGAGCATCTGGCCTCCCTTGACCAAAAAAATAACTAAATTAGCCACATCAGCGTTGAGCTAAACTGGGGATGGTCCTGACGCACCAAAAAACAAAATGTTCAAGGAAGCCAGCTTGGATTTGGCAGCACATCTATCAAATCTCATTGAGAACATACGGCATTGACAGAAAAACTACAATTGTTGCATCTCGTTGTGTTGCACTCCGGTGGCTAGCTAGCTAAAATTGGCTCTTTCCTAAATTAGCCATGGATGTAGATAGGGATTTGGACTTGTGGTTTAACTTAAATTCTCTGTACTGGCCAATGATTATGATGGTGATTCTGATCCAAACATTAATTCATACATTGTTGTGCCCCTGGCCTGAGAGGATGGAAGTTCAATATGTAGCTAGATATAGAAGGCTAAAGTTAACTAGCTAACGTTTCCCATGAATGGAAGTTAGGCTAGCGAGCAAGCATTTTAGGCAGGTAGCCTAGGACAAAAAAACATAAATAAATAAGAGTGTACTGTATAACAGAGTGATAGACTGTTAACATGAGAGGAGAATGGCATTGACATTGCAGTGCTGGAATAGCGGAGGCAGCTCCTGTTTTCTTTGCAGTAACTCTCCGTGGTTCTAACGCAATAGTTGTTTAGTGGTCCGAAAATGTCAGAAACATGAACTTGCTTGACCATGCTGTAGGTCATGTCTGTTACATGCAATATGCTTTGTGGACTTCACTGGACAGAGGTTGCTATCCAGTGTTGTGATAAAACAAACAAAAAAGTTATGGTTGAATTTCTTCTGCCACTGTTTTCTTACTGTCTCGGCCTATACATCACGGTCGCAAGGCATATGAACTAACGGGTAATAGAACAAACAATGCAATTATCACAACAAGTTGTAATATGGCTTTTTTTCAGGGGGGTGTTTGGCTTCCCCAGTGATCTTACCCATGCACCGCTACTGGTAGTCGTGCCATTGATTTGGGGAGAGTAACCACTTATTTAACCCCCCTAAAATGTTGGTGGACAGACTATCATGAGAATTTAGCTGCGTTTATTAAAAGTTGCTTGATGATGCATAGTATTAGTGAGAATGATGGCATACAAGTCACTCATCCCTCCTTTCCATGTACCCTCTCTCTAAAGCCTGAGACACGCATGGGAGGACAGCCAGAGGAGTCACTCAGCCCTCCTTTCCATGTACCCTCTCTCTAAAGCCTGAGACACGCATGGGAGAACAGCCAGAGGAGTCACTCATCCCTCCTTTCCATGTACCCTCTCTCTAAAGCCTGAGACACGCATGGGAGAACAGCCAGAGGAGTCACTCATCCCTCCTTTCCATGTACCCTCTCTCTAAGGCCTGAGACACGCATGGGAGAACAGCCAGAGGAGAGAGAGGTACCATTACTTCCTTTTCAGACATTTATGCAAATTCAGTACTAGCGTCAATCCCGCCATTCAAATGAAGGAGCATGGGTGTGTACACCTTAAATAATACAGATCCGAACGTGACAGCTTTGGTCGAAAGAGATCATTTTTATAATTTATGCTGCTGCTCTTGCTTTTCACAAGAGTGGAGCGTGGCGTGTGTATTTTGCCGTTGGCCAATCATAAGTGAAAGCAGCAATAGGCTACAGTGTGTGGCAAAAGTTAACAGGTACAGTGCCTTGCGAAAGTATTCGGCCCCCTTGAACTTTGCGACCTTTTGCCACATTTCAGGCTTCAAACATAAAGATATAAAACTGTATTTTTTGTGAAGAATCAACAACAAGTGGGACACAATCATGAAGTGGAACGACATTTATTGGATATTTCAAACTTTTTTAACAAATCAAAAACTGAAAAATTGGGCGTGCAAAATTATTCAGCCCCTTTACTTTCAGTGCAGCAAACTCTCTCCAGAAGTTCAGTGAGGATCTCTGAATGATCCAATGTTGACCTAAATGACTAATGATGATAAATACAATCCACCTGTGTGTAATCAAGTCTCCGTATAAATGCACCTGCACTGTGATATTCTCAGAGGTCCGTTAAAAGCGCAGAGAGCATCATGAAGAACAAGGAACACACCAGGCAGGTCCGAGATACTGTTGTGAAGAAGTTTAAAGCTGGATTTGGATACAAAAAGATTTCCCAAGCTTTAAACATCCCAAGGAGCACTGTGCAAGCGATAATATTGAAATGGAAGGAGTATCAGACCACTGCAAATCTACCAAGACCTGGCCGTCCCTCTAAACTTTCAGCTCATACAAGGAGAAGACTGATCAGAGATGCAGCCAAGAAGCCCATGATCACTCTGGATGAACTGCAGAGATCTACAGCTGAGGTGGGAGACTCTGTCCATAGGACAACAATCAGTCGTATATTGCACAAATCTGGCCTTTATGGAAAAGTGGCAAGAAGAAAGCCATTTCTTAAAGATATCCATAAAAAGTGTTGGTTAAAGTTTGCCACAAGCCACCTGGGAGACACACCAAACATGTGGAAGAAGGTGCTCTGGTCAGATGAAACCAAAATTGAACTTTTTGGCAACAATGCAAAACGTTATGTTTGGCGTAAAAGCAACACAGTTGAACACACCATCCCCACTGTCAAACATGGTGGTGGCAGCATCATGGTTTGGGCCTGCTTTTCTTCAGCAGGGACAGGGAAGATGGTTAAAATTGATGGGAAGATGGATGGAGCCAAATACAGGACCATTCTGGAAGAACCTGATGGAGTCTGCAAAAGACCTGAGACTGGGACGGAGATTTGTCTTCCAACAAGACAATGATCCAAAACATAAAGCAAAATCTACAATGGAATGGTTCAAAAATAAACATATCCAGGTGTTAGAATGGCCAAGTCAAAGTCCAGACCTGAATCCAATCGAGAATCTGTGGAAAGAACTGAAAACTGCTGTTCACAAATGCTCTCCATCCAACCTCACTGAGCTCGAGCTGTTTTGCAAGGAGGAATGGGAAAAAATTTCAGTCTCTCAATGTGCAAAACTGAGAGACATACCCCAAGCGACTTACAGCTGTAATCGCAGCAAAAGGTGGCGCTACAAAGTATTAACTTAAGGGGGCTGAATAATTTTGCACGCCCAATTCTTCAGTTTTTGATTTGTTAAAAAAGTTTGAAATATCTAATAAATGTCGTTCCACTTCATGATTGTGTCCCACTTGTTGTTGATTCTTCACAAAAAAATACAGTTTTATATCTTTATGTTTGAAGCCTGAAATGTGGCAAAAGGTCGCAAAGTTCAAGGGGGCCGAATACTTTCGCAAGGCACTGTATCTATCTAATCAATGGAATTAAAATGACGGAATCAAAAGTTAAAGAAGGATAGGTTCCAACGACCAACACCCAGCAGGTAGGCTGTTACTTAATATTCTGACTGTACTGCAGACTCAATTAAGCTAACGTTAGCTAGTAAGGCTGCAGTGCATTCAGAATGTTAAGTTGCAACTTCTCCCAGGTTTGTATTTATTAGGGATCCAAACACATTAAGATTACACATAAAACAGTACATCCTATAACATTACTACACATCTACAAAACAAACTGTATAATACCACCATACAACAACGTACGTGTGTGTAGAGTGCGCGTGCTTGCGTGTGAGTGTCAGTTCATGCGTCTTCACAGATCATGCTGTTCCATAAGTTGTATTTGTGTCCGTTTTTAAAAATCTGATTCTACTGTTACCTGATGTGGAATAGAGTTCCATGTAGTCATGTCTCTGTGTAGTACTGTGTGCCTCGGATAGTCTGTTCTGGACTTGGGGACTATGAAGAGACCTCTGGTGGCATGTCTTTTGGGGCATGCATGGGTGTCTGAGCTAGAAGAAGTCGACCGATTATGATTTTTCAACGCCGATACCGATTGATGGAGGACCAAAATAGCCGATACCGATTAATCGTCCGATTTTTATTTATAATAATGACAATTACAACAATACTGAATGAACACTTATTTTAACTTAATATATCAATAAAATCAATTTAGCCTCAAATAAATAATGAAACATGTTCAATTTTGTCTAAATAATGCAAAAACAAAGTGTTGGAGAAGAAAGTAAAAGTGCAGTATGTGCTATGTAAGAAAGCTAACGTTTCAGTTCCTTGCTCAGAACATGAGAACATATGAAAGCTGGTGGTTCCTTTTAACATGAGTCTTCAATATTCCCAGGTAAGAAGTTTTAGGTTGTAGTTATTATAGGAATTATAGGACTATTTCCCTCTATACCATTTGTATTTCATTAACCTTTGACTATTGGATGTTCTTATAGGCACTTTAGTATTGCCAGTGTAACAGTATAGCTTCCGTCCCTCTCCTCGCTCCTCCCTGGGCTCGAACCAGAAACACAACGACAACAGCCACCCTCGAAGCAGCGTTACCCATGCAGAGTAAGGGGAACAACCACTCCAAGTCTCAGAGCGAGTGACATTTGAAATGCTATTAGCGCGCACCCCGCTAACTAGCTAGCCATTTCACATTGGTTACATGAGCCTCATCTCGGGAGTTGATAGGCTTGAAGTCATAAACAGCGCAATGCTTGACACACAACGAAGAGCTTCTGGCAAAACGCACTAAAGTGCTGTTTGAATGAATGTTTACGAGCCTGCTGCTGCCTACCACCGCTCAGTCAGACTGCTCTATCAAATCATAGACTTAGTTATAACATAATAACACATAGAAATACGAGCCTTAGGTCATTAATATGGTCGAATCCGGAAACTATCTTCTCGAATACAAGACGTTTATTCTTTCAGTTAACTAGTGAACCGTTCCGTATTTTATCTAAGGGGTGGCATCCATAAGTCTAAATATTTCTGTAACATTGCACAACCTTCAATGTTATGTCATAATTGCGTAAAATTCTGGCAAATTAGGCAGCCCAAACTGTTGCATATACCCTGATTCTGCGTGCAATGAACACAAGAGAAGTTAATATTGCCTGGTTAATATTGCCTGCTAACCTGGATTTCTTTTAGCTAAATATGCAGGTTTAAAAATATATACTTCTGTGTATTGATTTTAAGAAAGGCATTGATGTTTATGGTTAGGTACACATTGGAGCAACGATACGCACCGCATCGATTATATGCAACGCAGGACACGCTAGATAAACTAGTAATATCATCAACCATGTATAGTTAACTGGTGATTATGATTGATTGTTTTTTATAAGATAAGTTTAATGCTAGCTAGCAACTTGGCTTACTGCATTAGCGTAACAGGCAGTCTCCTCGTGGAGTGCAATGAGAGGCAGGTGGTTAGAGCATTGGACTAGTTAACTATAAGGTTGCAAGATTGAATCCCCCGAGATGACAGGGTGAAAATCTGTCGTTCTGCCCCTGAATGAGTCAGTTAACCCACCGTTTCTAGGCCGTCATTGAAAATAAGAGTGTGTTCTTAACTGACTTGCCCAGTTAAATAAAGGTGTTACGGATACAGGTATCCTGTGTCTGTGTGTATCCTGTGTGTGTTTCTTTTCTCTCCTTCTCCCCTCACAGGTGAAAATCATCACTCCCCAATCAGTCAACAATCAACCCATCAATCAGAAGACACACCTCCTCCTGTTTCCTACCCTATCACAGTTCCTTCCCCATGGTTTAAAAACCCCATCATTTGTTTGTTCAAGAGCTCAATCTTTGTAATGCCATGTTGGTAGATAGCTGTTCTTGGTAAATTTCAGTAGCACAATCTCTTTGAAATGCCATGTATGTAGATCTCTCTCTTTCCGTATTAACCTCTCTTTTGTTTGAGCACCTCCATATCACTTTGTCATCTCCTGTGAGTATTGTTTTTGCTTATGGTGTTTGCTGGTGGGAAAAGGGGAAACCAAGACAAGTCGCCCATGGGCATACACTACCCGTAGGTAAACTTTGTTAAAACACACTAGTTAGAACTGGGCGGACCACCCACTGTATTTTGGTTAGTTAGCTGTTGTTGAAATAGGCTAGTCTAGCTTAGGGGTGTTTTGAATACTTATTGTTTCTTTCCTTGGGTCCAGCTCAGCCCCTTTTTCCTGCTCCCCCCATTACCGTGTGTTTTACAATAAACCCTGAGTTTGACGGTATAATTTCAGTTGTCCTGGTTATTACGTTCACACTTTTACTT
This sequence comes from Oncorhynchus clarkii lewisi, assembly GCF_045791955.1. Classification (NCBI taxonomy): domain Eukaryota; kingdom Metazoa; phylum Chordata; class Actinopteri; order Salmoniformes; family Salmonidae; genus Oncorhynchus; species Oncorhynchus clarkii. The sequence continues at coordinate 35,880,530 of NC_092162.1, read as the reverse complement.
TGTCACAATTATAATTTACATGAGTTATGTTACGGGTCTCACTACCATCCCCCCTAGACTGTCGGGCCAAAAGGGATTCGTAACAAAAGGTATAAAAAATAATCAAAAATAAATAAAAAAATTAAATCGGTCAAATCGGTGTCCAAAAATACCGATTTCCGATTGTTATAAAAACTTGAAATCGGCCCCAATTAATTGGCCATTACGACTAATCGGTCGACCTCTACTGCAGACCAACCCCAGAAATTACTTATTAATTATACACGGGGTCACAAGCTCACTACCCAACAGCTTCATAAGTTCACTACAAAAATTCAACTGTTTCACATTTTATTTCAGTTCAACAAGGTCACTCACTCACTACACATCGATCAGGCCATTACTTTTGCTTTACTTGGAAGAAACAGCTGCACTATCATGTCACATAAGCACACCCTTAAAAAGGAAGAACACAGGAATAGCTCAATCAATCACTTTTTGACACATACCGTCTACTTCATTCTCTCTCTCATGGGTACCTGGGGCCTGGGGCCGTAACACTTCAAAATCAGAGAAAGGGTTCAGACAAATAACTGTTTCTCAAGCTGTTGTAAAGCTCATATACAATTATTCCAGCAGATATGTGACATTGTTATGCACTATAAGTATGGAACTTAGCACACTGGAGTGCCTGCTGTGGTGAGTAATGCTACACTTCCCTTTGAATGGGGCTTGGTGATAATTAGTGTAATCACTAATAACAATCTCAGCTGGATATAGGCCTGTGATGAATTACGTGATGACTTTAGGGAACTAATCAGACCATTTAAAAAGCTACTGTACTGTATGCCTGAGGCGAGAAAATAACTTGACTCACCGCGGTATGACATCCCCCTTGAGTCAATAGCCACTGTAAACAGGCCAGGTTACCAGTGGCAGCCGCGTCGTGTGCGGGGCTGGCGCCATTATTCGCCAAACCGTTGCCCGGTAGACCCACTTCTTCCACGAGGAAACGCAGGCAAGTCAGTTTTCCAGTACGGGCTGCATGGTGGACAGGTGAGGCTCCCAAAAGGTCCTTTACTCCGCTGGTCAGTACATTCTCCGCTAATTGCACTTTCAGAGTTTGGACATCCCCCTGCCTTGCGGCAATCAGTGTCCTTTCCACCACCATAACTGCGGCTCGACAACTCCTCAGTATTTATAAACGCACCCTCTAAATGAGGTTAATCTCTATTTAACTCTAGAACTATTTTCTTCGCAGATAAATCATGTGTTCAGTACAGGAACACAAATGCATGTCCAGTCTTTAGAAGCCTATCCTGCTGAATTGACATATTTAAATGCATCTCTAAGTAAGCCTACTTTTTGAGAACGACAAAAAGCCTATTTCTTTGGACATGTCTTTCAGTGCGCATGAATTTGGTCATTTTTCTAGTTAAAAACATTGTTTTGCTTTATATCCACAGACTTGACCAAGTACCAGTCGTGTTCGTGTAATTGAGCGAATGAAGTTAAACATTATTGCGTACCGGTGATTTGTAATTGCGCACGGCGATAATGTTCAACTGATGGCTACCATGTCCTCCGCTGCCTCCACACCATAGCTCAAACACCCGCTGCAGGGATATTCCCTGGTCTTAATATCGCCTTCTTTCTTAGATATTACTCCGCTTTGAGAACGTTATCGAAGTTGTAGCCCATTGAATTAGCTACGGAGAATATTGCGCACGGCTGTTTTGGCTCATGTATCTGTGGCCGCAGATTGCGATTTGGGACTCAACACCTGTTAAATAATCCATCAGGGGAAGATCACTCCTGCAGTAACAGGTTGGTCTCTAGAAATCGGATCAGTAGTTAAGGAGACAGTAGCCAATGTCAGGGGTGGCCAGTCCTCACGGAGAGATACTTGTTTCTCAAGGTTTTTGCACCTTATACACTGACACTGCTAATCAAATATTAATCAGCACCTTGATTAGCAGAATCAGGTGTGTTAGAGAAAGGGTTGGTACCAAAACCTCCAGACCCCAGCTGGTCTGCAGGAGGAGACTTGACCACTTTTTAGTTTGTGATTGTGCTATTTCAGTGTTCGATAAATAACATTGTAGAAAAATCTATCCACCCTTATAAGCAGTAGCAGTGCTTTGGTAAAATCAATGGGGAAGCTAAGCAAAAAAAAGCCATATTACAACTTATGGGGCATTGATAATTGGATTGTTTGCTGTATAACCTGTTAGTTAATATGCCTTACGACCGTGATAAGGTCGAGACAATAATGAGACACAGCGGCAGAATAAGTTCAGCCACACCTTTATTCATCACAAAACCGGAGAGCAACTTCTTGTCTGGTGATTGCCACAAAGCATATTGCATGTAATAAACAGTTACATGACCTACAGCATGGTCAAGCAACTATTGAGTCAATACAGAGTCAATGTGGAGGCTTTATACAGGGGCTACTGGTACAGAGTCAATGTGGAGGCTATATACAGGGGGTACTGGTACAGAGTCAATGTGGATGCTATATACATGGGGTGCTGGTACAGAGTCAATGTGGAGGCTATATACAGGGGCTACCGGTACAGAGTCAATGTGAAGGCTATATACAGGGGGTACCTGTACAGAGTTAATGTGGAGGCTATATACAGTGGCTACTGGTACAGAGTCAATGTGGAGGCTATATACAGGGGCTACTGGTACAGAGTCAATGTGGAGGCTATATACAGGGCTACTGGTACAGAGTCAATGCGGAGGCTATAAACAGGGGGTACTGGTACAGAGTCAATGTGGAGGCTATATACAGGGGGTGCTGGTACAGAGTCAATGTGGAGGCTATATACAGGGGCTACTGGTACAGTGTCAATGTGTGGGGGCACCAGTGTCAAGGTAATTGAGGTAATATGGACATGTAGGTAGAGTTATTAAACCCTCTGTAGTGCTTTGCAGTCGGTGGCCGAGCAGTTGCCATACCAGGCAGTGATTGTTATTTCAAGTTTTCATAACAATCGGAAATCGGTATTTTTGGGCGCCGATTTGGCGATTTAAATTTTTTATTTTATTTTTTCTTTTATACCTTTATTTAACTAGGCAAGTCAGTTAAGAACACATTCTTATTTTCAATGACGGCCTGTGAGCGGTGGGTTAACTGCCTTGTTCAGGGGCAGAACGACAGATTTTCACATTGTCAGCTCGGGGGATCCAGTCTTGCAACCTTGCAGTTAACTAGTCCAACGCAATAACGACCTGTGTCTCTCTCGTTGCACTCCACAAGGAGACTGCCTGTTACGCGAATGCAGTAAGCCAAGGTAAGTTGCTAGCTAGCATTAAACTTATCTCATAAAAAACAATCAATCATAATCACTAGTTAACTACACATGGTTGATGATATAGATAGATAATATATAGATATTATCTAGCGTGTCCTGCGTTGCATAGGGTAACGTGGATGGGTAACGCTGCTTCGATGGTGGCTGTTGTTGTTGTGTTGCTGGTTCGAGCCCAGGGAGGAGCGAAGAGAGGGACGGAAGCTATACTGTTACACTGGCAATACTAAAGTGCCTATAAGAACATCCAATAGTCAAAGGTTAATGAAATGCAAATGGTATAGAGGGAAATAGTCCTATAATTCCTATAATAACTACAACCTAAAACTTCTTACCTGGGAATATTGAAGACTCATGTTAAAAGGAACCACCAGCTTTCATATGTTCTGAGCAAGGAACTGAAACGTTAGCTTTCTTCCATAGCACATACTTTTACTTTCTTCTCCAACACTTTGTTTTTGCATTATTTAAACCAAATTGAACATGTTTCATTATTTTCTTGAGGCTAAATTGATTTTATTGATGTATTATATTAAGTTAAAATAAGTGTTAATTCAATATTGTTGTAATTGTCATTATTACAAATAAATAAATAAAAATCGGCCGATTAATCGGTATCGGCTTTTTTGGTCCTCCAATAATCGGTATCGGCGTTGAAAAATCATAATCGGTCGACCTCTAATTTCAACATCATCAAATCACATATGTTTAGTCTAATACAGTCCAATCAACGTAACCTAAATATGATTTGGCTGTCCATGGTTGTGATTTCTGTTTGTGCATGCGTTCGTGTAATGCCATCCTTTCTTTCATGTTGAGAAAATGATCTATGACTCCGTCATACAGTATGCTTTTAGTTTTTGTTGTCATAGGCTACCTGGCTGAAATGCTTGCTTGATAGCCTAACTTCCTTTCATGGGCTACGAGGACCCAGCTAGTTTACATTAGCCTACTACAGTTAGCTAGATATTGATCTTCCATCCCCTCAGGCCAGGGGCACAACAATGTATGAATTAATGGTTGGATCAGAATCACCGTCATAATCATTGGCTTGTACAGAGAATTAAGTAAAACCCACAAGTCCAAATCCCTACATCCATCCATGGCTAATTTAGGAAAGGGACACTTTTAGCTAGCTAGCCACCAGAGGACAACAACACAATGAGATGCAACAGTTACATTTTATTCGGTCATTTGATGTTTTGCTCCTGATGTGATTGGTGTGAAGCCAAATCCAAACTGGCTTTCCTTGACACTATTTTTTGGGTGCGCCAGGGCCATTCACAGTTGAGCTCACTCAGTTTAGCTCAACGCTGATTGGGTATTATTAGCTTCCCTTGCATTCAATGCTACGGGCAGCAAAAATGTAATAATATTTTTGACCAGACAGCATCATATAGGACTAGATGGGATACACATACAGAGACAGAGGGGTGCTGTTTTGCTCACTCAGATGCTTTCTCCGGTGAGATACATTGCTAAAAGTATGTGGATGCCTGCTCTTCGAACATGTCATTCCAAAATCATGGGGATTAATATGGAGTTGGTCCCTCCTTTGCTGCTATAACAGCCTCCACTCTTCTGGGAAGGCTTCCACTAGATGTTGGGACATTACTGCCTGTACATGCTTCCATTCAACCACAAAAGCATTAGTGAGGTGGGGAATTGATGTTGGGCCATTAGGCCTGGCTCACAGTCGGCGTTCCAGTTCATCGCAAATGTATTTGATGGGGTTGATGTCAGGGCTCTGTGCAGGCCTGTGCAGGCCAGTCAAGTTATTCTACACCGATCTCAACAAACCATTTCTGTATGGACCTCACTTAGTGCACGGGGGCATTGTCATGCTGAAACAGAAAAGGGCCTTCCCCAAACTGTTGCCACAAAGTTGGAAGTATAGAATGTCATTGTATGCTGTAGCTTTAAGATTTCCCTTCATTGGAACTAAGGGGCTTAGCCTGAACTTTGAAAAATAGCCCCAGACCATTCCTCCTGCACCAAACTTTACAGTTGGCACTATATTACAAGCATTTCATTACACTTGGTTAACATATGTTATTGCAAGTGTATGTGACCAATAAAATGTGATTAGATTTTTGCATTCGGACAGGTAGCGTTCTCCTGGCATCCACCAAACCCAGTAACGTTCCATTGGACTGGCAGATGGTGAAGCGTGATTCATCACTCTAGAGAACGCGTTTCCACTGCTCCAGAGTCCAATGGCGGCAAACTTTACACCACTCCAGCCGATGCTTGGCATTGCGCATGGTGATCTTAGGCTTGTGTCCAGCTGCTCAGCCATGGAAACTAATTTCATGAAACTCCTGACAAACAGTTATTGTGCTTATGTTGCTTCCAGAGGCAGTTTGGAACTCGCTAGTGAGTGTTGCAACCGAGGACGATGTTTATGCGCTATGCACTTCAGCACTCGGCGGTCCTGTTCTATGATCTTGTGTGTGTGAAACCAATGTGAAATGGCTAGCTAGTTAGCCGGGTGCACGCTAATAGCATTTCAATTGGTGACATCACTCGCTCTGAGACCTTGAAGTAGTTGTTTCCTTTGCTCTGCAAGGGCCGCGGCTTTTGTGGAGCGATGGGTAATGATGCTTCGATGGTGGCTGTTGTCGATGTGTGCAGAGGGTCCCTGGTTTGAGCCCAGGTAGGGAGGGGAGAGTGACAGAAGCTATACTGTTACATTGGTGCCGTGACCCAGATCACTGGTTGCTGCGGAAAAGGAGGAGGTCAAAAGGGGGGTGAGTGTAACCGGTGTGAAATGGCTAGCTAGTTAGCGGTGGTGCGTGCTAATAGCGTTTCAATCAGTGACGTCACTCGCTCTGAGACCTTGAAGTAGTATTTCCCCTTGCTCTGCAAGGACAGCGGCTTTTGTGAAGCGATGGGTAACGATGCTTCGTGGGTGTCAGTTGTTGATGTGTGCAGAGGGTCCCTGGTTCGAGCCCAGGTAGGGACAAGGAGAGGGACGGAAGCTGCACTGTTACATGTAGCCTACCACTTCCCTGCTGAGCCGTTGTTGCTCCAAGACGTTACCACTTCACAATAACAGAACTTACAGTTGACTGGGGCAGATCTAGCAGGCCAGAAATTTTACAAACAGACTTGTTGGAAAGGTGACATCCTATGACGGTGCCACGTTGAAAGTCACTGAGCTCCAATTTTTGTGTATAGAGATTGCATGGCTGCGTTTGTTCGAATTTATACACCTGTCAGCAATGGGTGTGGCTGAAATAGCCAAATCCACTAATTTGAAGGGGTGTCCACATACTTTTGACAATGTAGTGTACATTCAGCCTATTGAATTGAAGGAAAATTATGAAACAGAGAAACGAAAATGTGATAATTTTCTGATTTTCTTGGTCAATTTTTTGGGAACGCCTGGCTTTCCTTGACATCCATCATTACACACCACTGCTTATAAGGGGTTGTAATGTCTTTCAAAGCAGTTAGTCCTATGTATATTTTAATTCCGAAATCCTTTTACATACGAGATAGACTTAGGATTACCCAATATAATTAGAGGTTTGCATCAGGGGACACACATTAACCAGTAGGCCAGGTAGCCCGTGCTATATCAGAAAACGTTTTAAATCATTTTTGCTCATATCAAAAAACATATCTTATTGTTGATGTAGTCCAGAAACAAAATGTATGACTTGCATCATGTAAAGGGACCCTGCAATAATATTTATTGGAAGTAGGGGTGGAGCAACACGTGGGAGAGTCGTGCGTCTCATGCATTTGTAGGCCTTTTCAATATAAGGAGATGGCGCTGCAGTGGATAGCTGCTGTTTTACAGGCTCCCGACCAATTCTGAAACTTTGTGTGTTTTTTTTTATTCCTTTTAACTCTGCTTTGTTAGGAAAACGCTTGTAAGTAAGCATTTCACAGCCAAGTTTACAGCTGTTGTATTCGGCGCATCTCACAAATATATATATCCAGACGGACCTCTGAGACTATCACAGTGCAGGTGCATTTATACGGAGACTTGATTACACACAGGTGGATTGTATTTATCATCATTAGTCATTTAGGTCAACATTGGATCATTCAGAGATCCTCACTGAACTTCTGGAGAGAGTTTGCTGCACTGAAAGTAAAGGGGCTGAATAATTTTGCACGCCCAATTCTTCAGTTTTTGATTTGTTAAAAAAGTTTGAAATATCCAATAAATGTCGTTCCACTTCATGATTGTGTCCCATTTGTTGTTGATTCTTCACAAAAAAATACAGTTTTATATCTTTATGTTTGAAGCCTGAAATGTGGCAAAAGGTCGCAAAGTTCAAGGGGGCCGAATACTTTCGCAAGGCACTGTATATAACAAAGTATTGAGAAACTTTTGTTATTGACCAAATACTTATTTTCCACCATAATTTGCAAATAAATTCATTAAAAATCCTGCAATGTGATTTTCTGGATTGTTTTTCTCTCATTTTGGCTGACATAGTTGAAGTGTACCTATGATGAAAATTACAAGCCTCTCATCTTTTTAAGTGGAAGAACTTGCACAATTGGTGGCTGACTAAATACTTTTTTGCCCCACTGTGTGTGTGTGTGTGTGTGTGTATATATATATATATATATATATATATTTATTTGATTCTCCATAGCATGTATACCTGTGCATATGCCTCTCCATGGTTGACTGTGATAAATTGCAATATGTTTCATCACCAGAGGGTGACAGGAAATCATCATATGTTGGACCACAGCTCACACAAGCAACCTAGCTGGGTATGCATCAATATGGGATAAAACAACAATCTGTGAATAAGATATAGCCTTAAAGCCCCAATGCAGTCAAAATGATGTTCCTGTGTTTTATATCATATTGTACAACAGCTGAGGAAACTAACACTGTTAGTTTCAGTTTTAGAAGTGTAAAAGGGAGAAAAAATGTGATCAGTGTTATTTCCTGATAGTTGCTGGTTGAAAATACAATTTTATTTGACCTTTATTTAACTAGACAAGTCAGTTAAGAACAAATTCGTAAGAACAAATTCAAATTCAGCAGGCTTGCATGAGTTTAGGGTTTCCATGGTGACATCACCATGGGGGAAATTGGCTAATAAGACCAATAACAAAGAGTTCCAAACCTCTCTGCCAATAACAGTTAGTTTTCCGTTTCCACCTCCCCACTCAGTCTTAGCCCTATCAAAATTCTTGCCTGAGAGATGTTTTCTTGCCAAAAACCTTTTTTTAAACGATTTTAATGGAAATCTATTACAGTAAAGTACTTAACTGTTACCCCAAAACGATTTGATATTAATATAAAACGGCTGCATTGGACCTTTAAGTGAGACTTGTATGTTAGGCTGCTCTTTACCCCAAAAGCATTATTGAGGTCTTATAGTTCCTAACATTTTTATAGCCTAATATAATATTTGTAGGCTATATATGATATTCTTTCAGAGACTTGAATCATATTCTATTCGTTTTGTTTAGTTAGACTTGCAAGAATCATGTAATGGACTTTAATGGAATTCCAGCGCTTAAGATGATTTAACAAACGGTTTTAAGCACATAAATATGAGCATTGTTGCTGCGTCATAAGCACGCATACATGTCTATTTTACTTCTCATGTTATCTGGTTTATCACTTTCTGCTCAAGCACACTCTGTTGTTTGGGTCTCTATGGGTTGAGCCCCGTGCTTCACTCGTACCTCATGGGACAATCTGTTGCCATAAGCCCAATTGTTATAGACACCATGCGGTTGCTTGCTAAGAGGAGGTGCTTATTAAATGCTCAGTGCGGTCAAAAACGTGATTTCCCGTGTTTTCTATATATTTCCACACTACGAGTTTGGAATAATACTGTGAGATTGTGAAAATGAGGATAATGCCCTTTTAGTGTAAGAGCTGTTTGAAAATTCTGCCTGAAGTTTCCGCCTGTTGGATGGAGGCTGTAAATGAGTTAATAGACCAATAAGAAAGAGTTACAAACCTCTCTGCTAATAACAGCTACTTTTCAGTTTCCCTTTCCCACTCAGACCAATCCCTGTCAGTCATAGCAAAATTATTGCTTGAGAAATTGCTCTTTGTTAAGTAACTATTTTTGTTATTTTTTTTATATTTTTAATTGAAAACAAACTCGGCAAGGTAGTCAGCCTCTTGTTACCCAGAAACGATTTGATATTGAGATAAAAATAAATAAAAAAGCTGCATTGGACCATTAAAACCCCATGAGGGACTGACAATTAATTGATGGCACAAATAAGGAACAATAGTTTTATTGCCAGAAATAAATTGATATGTTTTGCGCAATCGTAATTATTAGTCTAAAATGTCTAGAACACATAGGCTATAAAAAAAGAGACCTAAACCTATATGCTTTATTTTATTGTTGTAGAGAACAGCTGCTGTATATAGTCTACCATTTATAGCACAAACATTTCGAGTAATAAGGCTATATAGAGAAATGAAGCACTATAGCGCTAGACTAGTCTTTTATGGGTATTTGTTTCCATGGTCATTTTAAACGCCCCTATTACCCCAAATGTTTGGAAATCCCGATTGAATTGGAACAGGCTTTCTAACGGATTTTCAATGTGAACGTTGACGACGACGTCTGGGAACGCGGGGGTATTCCTTGCACGCGTCTGACGTGTGACAGTTATTCAAATTGGTTGCAATTCCATTCAGAGCCAAACTGAAGGCTCGTTGTTATGGCCATCTGCTGCTTGCCTGCGCGGGAACATTCAAATCAGGAACGCTGCTTCTCCCAGGGGAACTTCAGTGACGTTTTGGTTTCCAATATAGGCCTATTTGTTTTCAACATTTTAGTAACCTATTGAAAATTGTGAAAATTAACAATGTAGGATATTACAAATAGATTTTAATGGCAATTTAAACCAAAATTATGGGTGGAAATAGCTAAATCTATAAGACAGATCAAATAAAAAATACATAAAAAAATAACAAAATTGACTCGAATTAAAAACAATGACAACAATAACATGAGCAACAAATCCCTGCATATTATACCCTGCAATTAGGCCTAGGCCTATATTGTATGTTTGTGTTTTACATTAAAATGAAAACACGTATTTACATTTTATGGCTAAATATAAACATGTTATTAAATACATTTTCCAGTGTAGGTCTTCTGCAGTTACCAAATTCCTTTACTAATGGCAGTGCCTCCACACAGCCTCCGCAGAGAGAGCTTGGCCCATCTGTCCAAATGTTCAGCGGGGTGGCGCGTGCCATCAATTAACCTCGGTTGAGCAAACAGCACGCGTGCAATTGGAGGACGATTCGCTTCTTAAATCAAGAGCCTCTCATATAGCACCTTAAATTCGATTTTGAAATCAAACTACAAATAAATGGCTTTTAAATTCGATTTTGAAATCAAATACAAATAAAACGGCCACCACGTGCTCTTGTTTATTTTTTATTCAGAGTTAATTTGGGTGTTTATTGTCGTTTTTTATGGTTCCATTTTCAACACTTTTCTTTTTTAAACCTTTGTGACGCTCATTATTATCCCACCTCCAAGACGCCTACCGTTTTACATGTCTTTTGGCACAGTCCTGTGCGTCATCATCTAGTCTCTAAGGAGAGATTTATTCTCAGGAAACCGATACCTTGACCAATTGGAATTTTCACATATAAAATAATCTAATGTAAACATGTTCTCAAGCAAATCACAACTAAATGTTCTTAGATAATTGACAAATAGGATTTATATGCATCCCAACACCATACTTTTCTGCAATCTACAAATGCCGCATTTATAACCCCAATCCATAGCGTACCATACATAAATAACCAGACCAGACACAAAAACTTTAATATTTCAGCATGTATGTGCGTATCAGTTTAGAGGAGTAGCTACATCATGTGAAATTGTCACAATTGAATAAGACACAAACGGCAAGAGATCACTTTATTTGGTCGTCCGGTTTGATCCTCTTGAATACTTTAATGGTGAATTCTCTCTTGACATACAGACGCGTACACACACACGTTGTGAAGCAATACCTAACTGTGTATATCTAACAGGTATACTGGGCGCAGACGTCAATCCAACGTCTATTCCACATTGTTTCAAGGTAATTTTATTGAAATGACCCGTAAGTAAACAACATTGATTCAACCAGTGTGCCCAGTGGAATTAGTCAACCAGAAACAATGGGTTTTTGTTCTCTATATGGGGTTTAAAAGGACAAGGTAACACTGTAATCTACATTCATGTGGTTCTCTGTAGCTCAGTTGGTTTAGGTTGGTGCTATGCCAGGATGGCAGGTTTGATTCCCGGGACCGCATGACTAAGCCGCTTTGAATAAAATCGTTTGCTAAATGGCATATTATATATTCATAAAGACTAGTCAATTCACTTGAAGATCCATAAAGGGGCAATCTGCTGTTGCTACAACCATTTGTGGACTTGTGAATAAATTATATGTATGCCAACCTATTGATTTTTGAAAAATATTACTTATAAATGCCTCATGAGCTTAGTTCAATCATCAGAACCCAAAATATACGCTTGTTTTACTCCAATGTTGTAAACAACGTACATTTAAACAAACACCATGTAGCCTTAAACATGGTTAAAACTATATGAGTGCCGCTTTAATGAAACATTTGATTAACCACTTTTCCAAATAACTATGGGGTTTATAAATGACTGAGATTCTGACAGTTTTCCAATTATTTAAAAACAGTTAGTGAGTAAATGATTCATGCAGATTTTTTACAGATCAATTATAAATATAATATAAATATATATACATGTATATTAATTGAATCTCAATGCAATCTCAAATTCCAATTAAAATAATCTGCATAATGTGTTGTAAACTCCTTGTAGACCTAACTCTTATTTCCTAATTTTTTTGTACTAATAATGCATTTCTTTGACATATTACCATTTCATAAAGCAAAAGTATCTGAGCTGTTTATTGAGATACCACATTGCTTTTATGTATTTGCCAAGTGTGTTAAAGACAAAACCACTGTTTGACTTAAACACTTTATAGTATGGTCAGTAGCTTAAGGCTAACTATGTAATTCAAAATGCACTTATTGACACTGCATGGATTGAACTACAATTGGGTTTCATGTTACCTTAGCAGACAGATGTAACCCATTTACTGTAGATACAAGCAATTCCAACATCCATATAACCTTGAGACAACACATTCTTTCTTAATGACCACCAACTTACCATTCCTCTGCCACACCACAGCAATGCAGTCATCCGTGAGTTGCTGGTGAGAATTTACATGGTCGAACTTTCCTCACACACTTGTCCTCCATTTACAATTCACGGATGCCATTAACAACAGCACTTTATCCATGGTTGAATTAACACTAACTTGACATAATATGACATTTTGACATGAGTGAACAATAGGAATATGACTAATAACAACAGATATTATAGAACAGACCTTCTACATTCAATAGAGTAACATTAAACGCTCTCGATATGCGTGTTACTTAATCATGCACAAGCACAATATTACATTGTATCGATACAATAGGCTACTTTCATACCAATATGATTACGAAACTACTTTAATGCATTTACAAATGTACTGATAAATGCTAATGACATTATTGTTTATATGGTGCAACATAATGGACCTGCTCTGCCAATTCGAGAGTGCTCCAAATAATAAACAAACATTCGTTCAAGGAAAGCGTGTTACTCTTTCCCAAAACAGACAGACAGCATGTTCTGATAATACTATTTCTGATATTATTGATGATTACATACCAGAAATCGGCCTCCTTGCTTTGATGGAGCTTCGATGGAGCAGGAGCGTGGCTTTGCGCGTGGATGGCTGGAACAGTGGATTGTATTGAGCGCCCTTTTAGCGCACGAGGCTGGTGAACCAGTGTGGCTGGGGTGCTCTTTGTGGGCGGAGGCGATTGGTCCACGCCTTCTAAGGCTTGACTAAGCCCTCAGCATCAAAGGTTAATATCTGGAATATAGTCTAACCGTATGCATATTACCATATCAAAACATAAAACATGTTTTATGATTTGTTTAATGTTAAACATATATAACATTAATGTTAAACATACATATCGATGGATTATTTTACAAAATGAGCTCAATATAGTTTATTAATCCAGTTCTTTCCTTCGCACACTATTTTCAGTAAAATAATGTTATAAGGTAGACCTTCTTTTAAAGATGTGATGGCTATCATTAATATGATCATATCGTTGGATGCCCATAGCATTGAGTATTGCATTTAGTTTCAGTAGCCTATAGGTCTAATATAACAATATAATGCAACATTATCAAATAGAAAGATACTTCACCCTTCATGAACTATTTGATGGTCCAATTTCCTTCAAATTCTCCATAATTCATTAGATGGACCGGAGGGCCATCTGTCCTTTTGTTCCTCAGGCTCGTGTCGTTCTCGTGCCCCCCATATCTACAGGGGCCGCACAATGAAGACCCCTCAATGCACATATGAAATCGTGCATTCAAAAAACGCGCCATCGAGCCGTCTGTCCAATAACATTGACTATGTCTGATTGCAGCTTAGCCCACTTGTAATTCTGTATACCGAAAGACAATGTCCAATACATAGGATTGAAATATGAAATACTGCATGATCTCTTTAATTTCAGTTATAGAAGCATAGGCTATAAAAAGGCCATACGAGTAAAATTGTAGTTATTACTACCTAGAATAATGCAGACTACCGTGATCTCGTGTCTGATACAGGCTGGTGCGTCAGAGAGAATGCTGTTGGAGGAAATTAGGAATACAGTTTGAGTCGAATGTGACGCCATAGAGCCATTCGACATGGTTTAAGGGAAAACTCAAGTTGAGGCACCAGATGTGTACCTTTTTAGCTTGGATTTTGGCTTGGGTATTTACATTTCATGTCATTGATGAAGTTCAGACGCGTTTACAATCTGTCCACGCTTGGGGACTAAAGGGTGCCTTGGCCTATACTATTACATGATTTAGAAGTGAACGTTATTTGACTTGATGGTGACATGTAAGCCAAACATATTATGCATGAATCCACAATACAACATTTTGACTTGTTTTTCTAAGTCTCGTTAGAATGAATGCTACGCATGCTATGTTTTCAGGTAGTTCGGAGCCTACAAACTACAAAGAATATAAAGTTGTCAAAAAGGCTAAATGTAAAAAAATACTGAGACAGTCTTTTGGGTTTGTTACATTTATCTTGTAGGTTATTGTGTGCGTCAAAAACACACTTGCGCAACCAACTGGTGCCCGAGTTACCCGGCTCGTGCAGTTCTCGTGACATTCATTACGTAGACAATACGACCCTTCATTTGGTGCTCAATCATTCAATTCAGATAAATTTAGTCTATGGACAACTGTAGAATAGATACGAACGAGTTAAATTGGAGTTTTAAAATTGTCCTCACCTACACTGACCATAGATTTCTGAAGAACCTACGATCAGTTAGACTACAGTCAGTTCAATTAGGAATCGTTGTTTCAGGAGGTCACTCGAATTCGTTTATTGTTTATTCATGGCACAATCCAAAACAAAAAATATTTAGACAAATTATGATTTGATCAGTCTACAAATGAGATATTACAGTGTCACCCACTCTCGTATCATATTTTATTCAGCATTGCAGTTGATAAATAATGTTTTATTTTGTTATTAAATAAACATGTCTATACAGTAATACATTAGTCACGTGTCGCTTTGTTGTTCCCCTGTGGACTCGAAATGATGCGGAAGCTTTGTGGCCAGGAGACGCGTCACCTGGTCGTATTGACTCGAGTCCTTCGCTACAGTGTAAAAATGTTACTTTATGTTTGCGCTTCTAAGTGGCAGACGCTTCATGAAAATGACGTTGGTTTATGCTTGGCAAGCTGATTTATACATTCTTATACCAGTTTCTTGTTGCAAGCTCAAACACCTCCAGAGGCATATTCTGATTGACATTGCACTCACAAAAACAGATGGTAAATATATGATGCACCACAAAGGGCAGTGTAACATTGTACACACCAGATCTGGCTTGTTTAGGGTGTAATTTACTTAAATGCTATATAAAATGTACTTGATTGAGATTTATCATCTGATAATTAGTGTAAAAAGCATTTCACCAAACTACAGTATTGTCATTTCTACAATCTAATGAAACTCTGATAATTATGTATAAAGAGGAACTAGTTTGTACAGATCCAGAGGACTATACATTTCGATCAAAGCAATGCAGTTATATTGTAAAGTACCCATATTTACAGAGGATGAATTACTTTATGGTTGTTTGGGTTTATAGGATTCCACAATACTGATCATTTATAATACAACTACTCAATTTTTCCCTATAAAGAGAAAAACATTCCATGTCTCAGTCCATTTGAACTTCGTTTTTTGACCATTGTCTTTCCTAGAGTGGCTACACAGACTAACACATATACTCTTAGGTTTGCAGTGCCATGTATCAACAATTTCTTGACAGTGACCATTCAAGTTGGCCTGAAATACATTTGAACCATTATGATGCCTAGAATGATAGGGGAGACTTCTGTCAATGCTTCACCACTAAAACATTTAACAGTAATGAAGTTTGGTACTTAATTTCTTCTGCACCTGGACCTATAGGAGTTTGACTTTTTTAAACCACTGTAAGATGAAATGGAACATTTACTAAATCAAAATGCATATGTCTCATTAATAAATACTTTTAAAGAAAGCTAAAGTCAGCTAAAGACTTACGGAAATCTCTGTTACATGCAAACATCTCTGTTGACGAGTCTACGATTGTCACGTTCGTTGAATGGAGGAGACCAAGGCGCAGCGTGATGTGAATACATTCTTCTATTTATTAACAAAGAAACACTAAACAAACTATACAAAACAAACGTGACTATATATATATATATAAACAAGTGCAGACACAGGCAACTAACCATAGACAATAACCCACAAAATACACTATGGCTGCCTAAATATGGTTCCCAATCAGAGACAACGATAAACAGCTGCCTCTAATTGAGAACCAATCTAGGCAACCATAGACATACATAACACCTAGACTAGTAAACACCCATAGACATACAAAACCCCTAGACAGGAACAAAAAACACATACATCACCCATGTCACACCCTGACCTAACCGAAATAATAAAGAAAACAAAGAATACCAAGGTCAGGGCGTGACAACGATACATAAAACACTTAACAAGAATGGTGTTCATGGGAGGACACCACAGAAAAAGCCACTGCTGTCCAAAAAAAAACATTGCTGCATGTCTGAAATTCGCAAAAGAGCACCTGGATGTTCCACAGTGCTACTGGCAAAATATTCTGTGGACAGATTCAACTAAAGTTGAGTTGTTTGGAAAGAATGCACAACACTATGTGTGGAGAAAAAAAGGCACAGCACACCAACATCAAAACCTCATCCCAACTGTAAAGTATGGTGGAGGGAGCATCGTGGAGCATTGGGGCTGTTTTGCTGCTTCAGGGCCTGGACAGCTTGCGATCATCTACGGAAAAATGTATTCCCAAGTTTATCAAGACATTTTGTAGAATGTAAGGCTATCTGTCCGCCAATTGAAACTCAACAGAAGTTGGGTGTTGCAACAGGACAACGACCCAAAACACACAGGTAAATCAACAACAGAATGCCTTCAACAGAAGAAAATATGCCTACTGGAATGTCCCACACAGAGTCCTGACCTCAACCTGATTGAGATGCTGTGGCATGACCTCAAGAGAGCGGTTCACACCAGACATCCTAAGAATATTGTTGAACTGAAACAGTTTTGTAAAGAGTAATGGTCCAAAATTCCTTCTGACCGTTGTATAGGTCTGATCCGCAACAAAAGAAAAAGTTTGGTTGAGGTTATTGCTGCAAAAAGATGGCCAAACAGTTATTAAATACTTATACTTTTCCCACCCTGCACTGTGAATGTTTACACAGTGTGTTCAATAAAGACATGAAAACATATGATTGTTTGTGTGTTATTAGTTTAATAAGCACACTGTGTTTGTCTATTGTTGTGACTTAGATGAAGATCAGATCAAATTTGATGACCAATTTATGCAGAAATCCAGGTAATTCCAAAGGGTTCACATACTTTTTCTTGCCACTGTATAGACTACATTAATGTGATTTAGACCTGTGCAATTCATTGAACACTGAATGTCAGTGAATGGACATTTGTCATTCCAAAAAGCTGAACTATTACAAAAACAGTAATTTTTGAAACACATGCCTTATGTCTTCTTAGTCACTGATGCAAATGGTATCTTGCTCCTTGGTTACACATCTTTAGCATATGCTTTTTATTTCCTTATTTTTGTAAATACAAACACTAAGGTAGAAAATGGCAGCACTTCATCTTGTGCTTCCACGAATAATTATGTAGAACCTTGTCTATAATATAAAGTATGGACAAAGTTCTACATGATTATGATTAAAATCAACAATAAAATGTTAATTATCAAGTTGTGATCAGGTTTAGGGAACATGATAAAATGCATTTGAAGCTACACATTTAATTCAAATAAAATGTGCTTCACCAAATCATGTTAAATGGATTGTATTCCATTACAGTGCATTTACTTGAACAAATTATATTGGCTTGACAAAAAGAAAATAAGTAAACTGTTTAGCCAACATGTTTCATTCATGTGGAACCGATGTACACATTTGAATGAAGTAAATTCAAATAATTTCTTCAGTGTAATATTCAACAAATAGCATTGGTTTTTCCCATAGGAAAACGGCAGTACGAGAGCAGCAACACAGATGAATGAATAACAGAACACATGGGAAAATTGAGCTTATAATGTGATCAATGGAAAATAGCCTACATGAAAGTCAGAGTAAACATTGTTTCTAGTTGAGGTTAGTTACAAGTCAAGTGTCCTGGCTTCGCATCAGTTAAAAAGACGGACGAGTGACTGAAGTGACCGCCTGGAAACTATGTGGGAGAGCCGGGCAGATCAGATCAAGCAAATTGCATGAAATATCCTGCATGTTTAGGATTGGACAAAACAGATGAAAAGGAGCTTCATGTCAAATAAAATGTCCATTAGTCTCGACTCATATTTTCTACTAAAATGTAAAGTCATTTGTAATAGTTATCGTTTTTTTCCCCAGGGCATCTCGTTATCGTCATAGTTTTTGTCAGGAAAAATAGGTAATTGCAAAGTATTTTTCATCATAGTTATTGTTGACGAAATGAACACAAACCCACTGAATATCCCTTTGAGCACAGTCAAGTTAATAATTAAGCATTGGATGGTGTATCATACCACCCAGACCCTACACATATCCAGATGTCCTTCCTAACTGAGCTGCCAGAGGAAGGAAACCGTTCAATGGCTTAGATGGGAGAAAAATGTCTTGGTCACTACACAAAACTGGTGTGAGTAAAAAGGAAGCCTGTACTGAAAAAAAAAACATTCCAAAACATGCATCCTGTTTGTAAAACTGTTACTGAAGAAAAAGAACGCCAAAGGAATTTACTTTTTGGCCTAGGTTTGAGGCAAATCCTATCACTAACACCCTGCATATTTTCAATCATGGTGGTGGCTGCATTATGTTATGAGTGCTTGTCAAGGGCAGGGTCTGGGGAGTTTTTCATGATCAAAATAAAAAAAAGATGGTCAGACGGAACTAAATGTAGTAGATGAGGATCTGTGAAACTCACTCCATAGCCTGAAGTGTCCCCACTTGCACTCCCGAAAGGCTGGCTTTTTGGTGGAAAAATAGAATAGAATAGGTAAATACAACCTTACAGTGAAATGCTGAATACAACAGGTGTAGTAGACCTTACAGTGAAATTCTGAATACAACAGGTGTAGTAGACCTTACAGTGAAATACTTACTTTCAAGCCCTTAACCAAAAATGAAGTTTTAAGAAAAAAAGGAAGAAAAGTCACAAATAATTAAAGAGCAGCAATAAAATAACAATAGCGAGGCTATATGCAGGGGATACAGGTACAGAGTCAATGTGCGGGGGCACCGGTTAATCGAGGTAATTGAGGTAATATGTACATGTAGGTAGAGTTATTAAAGTGACTTATGCATAGATAATAACAGATAGTAGCAGCAGCGTCAAAGGGGGGGAATGCAGATAGTTTGGGTAGCCATTTAATTAGATGTTCAGTAGCCTTATGGATTGGGGGTAGAAGCTGTTTAGAATCCTCTTGGACCTAGACTTGGCGCTCCGGTATCGCTTGCTGTGTGGTAGCAGAGAGTCTTTGACAATTTTTAGGGCCTTCCTCTGACATCGCCTGGTATAGAGATCCTGGATGGCAGGAAGCTTGGCCCCAGTGATGTACTGGGCCATACGCACTACCCTCTGTAGTGCCTTGCGGTCAGAGGACGAGCAGTCGCCATACCAGGCAAAGATGCAACCAACCTTTTGAGGATCTAAGGACCCATGCCAAATATTTTCAGTCTGCTGAGGGGGAATAGGTTTTGTCATGCCCTCTTCACGACTGTCTTGGTGTGCTTGGTCCATGTTAGTTTGTTGGTGATGTGGACGCCAAGGAACTTGAAGCTCAACCTGCTCTACTACAGCCCCTTCGATGAGAATGGGGGCGTGCTCAGTGCTCCTTTTCCTGCAGTCCACAATCAGCTCCCTAGACTTGATCACATTGAGGGAGAGGTTGTTGTCCTGGCACCACACCACCAGGTCTCTGACCTCCTTCCTATTTGTTGTCTCATCATTGTCGGTGATCAGACCTACCACTGTTGTGCCATCAGCAAACTTATTGATGGTGTTTGGCTACGCAGTCGTGGGTTAACAAGGAGTACAGGAGGGGACTAAGCATGCAGCCCTGAGGGGCCCCCGTGTTGAGTATCAGTAGGCAGATTACGCAAAAGTCATGTTAACACCTTACTCTACCTATCTGAATCGGCGTACGGTCAAAATCGGAGTAAGCATATGCCGATTAAAACATCTGGTTTTCTGAGCAATCTTTAGAATTATTAGGGTATGTAAACACCTTACTGGGCATTTCAGCAATGTATTTAATCTGCGCATGTGCCAGCACCAGCCGAGTGAGCCTCCCTCTTTAGGGCGAGTGAAGTCATTTCAGATCAACTGAATGTATGTGTCTTAGAAGTCGTTTTCACATTAAAACGTTATATGTCCCATCTCAGAATCAAATATGCTTCCCAAAAGTAACATGGTCGCTGTTCATTTTGAGGTTTTCTGCACTTACCAGAGTGCCATCAGGTAGCCCGGCTTCAGATGTGTACGTAAACAGGATTATTAGGGAATGTATCATTCTTGTAAAGCATGCTTTAAAGCATGTAAAGCTTGTAAATCATTATTGTGTGCATGTAACAGTACTCATTGGCTGGTCATCACGAGGGTGTTGGATATAGATAAGTACTCCATCGTTCTGCTAAAGACCTATAGGGAGGGTAGCCTATAACTCTATATGCCACTAGAAAGGCAATCAATATCCGTTATGGACAACAATGAATCCATCATACCACTATAGTTCATTTATGCTAGCAAATACAGTTTTGATGTAGGCCTATACATATTTAACATCTGGATCCATTTAATATTGAAATATACATTTCATGATGGCAAATCCATGGCATTCTTATAATATTCAAATAACTGTTCCAACAAGGCTAGTCTACCCCAAATAGAAGCTTGATGTTCCATTTTATGCTTCACTGAATTTTCACTTGACCCCCATCTGTCTTGAAAGGTTGGCTCGTGTCAGTCTCATGCCGTTTTCATAACGAGTTCAATGAGGGGGTGCACTGCGTCTGCGAACCCGTTCAAACCCAGATTCTCACCATTTATGATGCATAGCATGATCTTATTTACAACATAATAGGCCAATAGAACAATAATTCTAATATTTTCATTGTGTAATCTTGTACCACATTGACGTGAATTAGATAATGAAAATATGCCAATTTCATAAATATTGAATATGGTTAAATTAAATAGTTTAGATCTTCAATGTGCAAAATAGTCATTTGATGCTCTTAACTGGAAAAGGTTTGGTTTATTGCACTGAGAGTACTGCCATACTGAAATAGATGCACTAGCCTACATCGCATTAACAAACATGGATGTCTCATGTAGCCTATATCCTGATGCACACAGACATTATCCCAGCTAAAAGGAACACTTGTCTGTTCAATAACTGCTGTGTCACCCCTCATACAGCGCATCCATGATGCACAGCATCTCCGATACAGTGGTCAACAAAAACATTATAATTTCCTCCACATTTTGAGGTATTCCCCAACAAAGGATCACTGTCCATTCAGCTTGCACAGATGGGGTACCCACGCCAAATTATGGACAAAGAGGGCCCTAACAGAAAGCCCTCCAGGATTTTGTGTTTGATATCGAAAGCCCTGTTCCTAAACTGGACTTCACGGCAGTTCATTTGGGTAAAATGCGTAGGCCTATCCATTTCTGGCAATTTTTTTAACTGAACCTTTATTTAACTAGGCAAGTTAGTTAAGATCACATTCTTATTTACCATGATGGCCTACGGGGGCTGGGATTAAAAAATAAATATATGTACACTACACGTCAAAAGTTTTAGAACACCTACTCATTCAAGGCTTATCTTTATTTGTACGATTTTCTACATTGTAGAATAATAGTGAGTACATCAAAACTATGAAATAACACATATGGAATCATGTAGTAACCAAAAAAGTGTTAAACAAATCAAAATATATTTTATATTTAAGATTCTTCAAATAGCCACCCTTTACCTTGATGGCAGCTTTGCACAGTCTTGGCATTCTCTTAACCAGCTTCATGAGGTAGTCACTTGGAATGCATTTCAATTAGCAGGTGTGCCTTGTTTAAAGTTAATTTTTGGAATTTCTTTCCTTCTTAATGCATTTGAGCCAGTCAGTTGTGTTGTGACAAGGTATGCTGAGGTATGCTGATGGTTTGGTATGCAGACGAAACCAAGTCCATATAATGGCAAGAACAGCTGAAACAAGCAGAGATAAATGACAGTTCATCGTTACTTTAAGACATCAAGTTCAGTCAATACGAAATATTTCAAGAACTTTGAAAGTTTCTTCAAGTGCAGTCGCAAATACCATCAAGCGCTATGATGAAACTGGTTCTCATGAGGACTGCCATAGGAATGGAAGACCCAGAGTTACCTCTGCTGCAGAGGATCAGTTCATTAGAGTTACCAGCCTCAAACTTCAGCCCAAATAAATGCTTCACAGAGTTCAAGTAACAGACACAGAGAAGAGAACAGAGAAGACTTTGTGATACCCGGTGTGGGTGAACGGATGATCTCTGCATGTGTATTTCCCACCGTAAAGCATGGAGGAGATGGTGTGTGGGTGCTTTGCTGGTGATACTTTCTGTGATTTATTTTTAATTCAAGGCACATTTAACCAGTATGGCTACCACAGCATTCTGCAGTGATACGCCATCCCATCTAGTTTTGGCTTAATGGGACTATCAATTGTTTTTCAAAAGGACAATGACCCAACACACCTCCAGGCTGTGTAAGGGCTATTTTACCAAGACGGGGAGTGATGGAGTGTTGCATCAGATGACATACATCCACAATCCCCCGACCTCAAACAAATTGAGATGGTTTGGAATGAGTTGGACCGTAGAGTGAAGGAAAAGCAGCTAACAAGTGCTCAGCATATGTGGGAACTCCTTCAAGACTGTTGGAAAAGCATTCCAGGTGAAGCTGGTTGAGAGAATGCCAAGAGTGTGCAAAGCTGTCATCAAGGCAAAGGGTAGCTATTTGAAGAATCTCAAATATATTTTGATTTGTTTAACACTTTTTTGATTACTACATGATTCCATATGTGTTATTTCATAGTTTTGATGTACTCACTATTATTCTACAATGTCGAAAATTTTAAAAGTAAAAAAAACCCTTGAATGAGTAGGTGTTCTAAAACTTTTGACGGGTAGTGTGTGTGTGTGTGTGTGTGTGCGTGTATACAGTGGGGCAAAAAAGTATTTAGTCTGCCACCAATTGTGCAAGTTCTCCCACTTAAAAAGATGAGAGGCCTGTAATTTTCATCGTAGGTACACTTCAACTATGACAGACTAAATGAGAAAAAAAATCCAGAAAATCACATTGTAGGATTTTTAATGAATTTATTTGCAAATTATGGTTGAAAATAAATATTTGGTCAATAACAAAAGTTTACCTCAATACTTTGTTATATACCCTTTGTTGGCAATGACAGAGGTCAAACGTTTTCTCTAAGTCTTCACAAGGTTTTCACACACTGTTGCTGGTATTTTGGCCCATTCCTCCATGCAGATCTCCTCTAGTGCAGTGATGTTTTGGGGCTGTTGCTGGGCAACACAGACTTTCAACTCCCTCTAAAGATTTTCTATGGGGTTGAGATCTGGAGACTGGCTAGGCCACTCCAGGACCTTGAAATGTTTCTTACGAAGCCACTCCTTCATTGCCCGGGCGGTATGTTTGGGATCATTGTCATGCTGAAAGACCCATGCTGAAAGACCCAGCCATCTTCAATGCCCTTGCTGATGGAAGGAGGTTTTCACTCAAAATCTCACGATACATGGCCCCATTCATTCTTTCCTTTACACAGATCAGTCGTCCTGGTCCTTTTGCAGAAAAACAGCCCCAAAGCATGATGTTTCCACCCCCATGCTTCACAGTAGGTATGGTGTTCATTGGATGCAACTCAGCATTCTTTGTCCTCCAAACACGAAGAGTTGAGTTTTTACCAAAAAGTTATATTTTGGTTTCATCTGACCATATGACATTTTCCCAATCTTCTTCTGGGTGATCCAAATGCTCTCTAGCAAACTTCAGATGGGCCTGGACATGTACTGGCTTAAGCAGGGGGACACGTCTGGCACTGCAGGATTTGAGTCCCTGGCGGCGTAGTGTGTTACTGATGGTAAGCTTTGTTACTTTGGTCCCAGCTTTCTGCAGGTCATTCACTAGGTCCCCCTGTGTGGTTCTGGGATTTTTGCTCACCGTTCTTGTGATCATTTTGACCCCACGGGGTGAGATCTTGCGTGGAGCCCCAGATCAAGCGAGATTTTCAGTGGTCTTTTATGTCTTCCATTTCCTAATAATTGCTCCCACAGTTGATTTCTTCAAACCAAGCTGCTTACCTATTGCAGATCCAGTCTTCCCAACCTGGTGCAGGTCTACAATTTTGTTTCTGGTGTCCTTTGACAGCTCTTTGGTCTTGGCCATAGTGGAGTTTGGAGTGTGACTGTTTGAGGTTGTGGACAGGTGTCTTTTATACTGATAACAAGTTCAAACAGGTTCCATTAATACAGGTAACGAGTGGAGGACAGAGGAGCCTCTTAAAGAAGTTACAGGTCTGTGAGAGCCAGAAATCTTGCTTTTTTGTAGGTGACCAAATACTTATTTTCCACCATAATTTGCAAATAAATTCATTAAAAATCCTACAATGTGATTTCTGAATTGTTTTCTTCTAATTTTGTCTGTCATAGTTGAAGTGTACCCATGATGAAATTACAGGCCTCTCTCACCTTTTTAAGTGGGAGAACTTGCACAATTGGTGGCTGACTAAATACTTTTTTGCCCCACTGTGTATATATATATATATATATATATATATATATATATATATATATATATATATATATATATATATATATATATATATATACATACAGTGGGGCAAATATATATATCTATATATATATATCTTGTTGTGATGTGTGTTTTGTCCTATATATAGCACCCTTACCTGCCGATGGATAAATGATGTCTCCATAATCTAGCATGGGTAGGATGGTCATCTGAATCAGGGTTAATTTGGTAGCTGGGGTGAAAGAGGAGCGAATACGATAGAGGAAACAAAGACTAGATTTAACTTTAGTCTGCAGCTTTGATGTCTGCTGAGAGAAGGACAGTGTTCCATCTGGCCATACAGTGTACCGTCTAGTGCCCTAGCTGTCTCACAAAGAGACTACAAGCAAGGGCAGCTTGCAACAGTGTAAGCCTATATGATAACTTCCCTTACACTATAAATGTAGCTAAGGATGCAAAATATATTTACAAAGCACATGGATGGTGCAAGGTCACCTCGATAAGCAATATTGAATAACCAATGCATAAATTGTTTGGAGAGACTTTGTATTTTCATTTAGCCTAATAAATTGTGTAGCTTAATGTAATCTAGAAGTAATGGACAAAGTATAGGACATATCATTTCCTATACTTTGGCACAGTACATTGTAGCATATAGGCTGCAATTGACTGTTAAGAAGCCTTCACAAGCCTGTTCAGAAGATTTGACAAGCCAATACAGTGCCACCAGCATTTAACAATCCAAAACCAGGTGTATTATGTCACATATTGACTGTCAGAGTTAATGCCTAACCTTAATAATTTGTAATGAATGCCTGCACTTAACCCTAACCTTAAAAATTGGGGGTTAATGCCTAAACTTAACCTTAAACACTTGAAATGTAACGTTTTGAACTTCAAATTCTGGTGCAAAACTGTTAGAGATGATATTGTAAACCACTGTCCCTACCCCCACTCACCATCATGCAGATGGAAT
Organism: Oncorhynchus clarkii lewisi; assembly: GCF_045791955.1. Lineage (NCBI taxonomy): Eukaryota > Metazoa > Chordata > Actinopteri > Salmoniformes > Salmonidae > Oncorhynchus > Oncorhynchus clarkii. The sequence continues at coordinate 35,854,720 of NC_092162.1, read as the reverse complement.
ATAAGCTACTGACGCCAAATATGTTTTGAAAAAAACGGGAGCACAAATCAAGAACATGGGTAAGCAATGGGACACGGAACAAGTGCAGCGCAATGGCAGAGACGTGGGGGATGGGCGTGCAACAGACTCCCATCTGTTGCGCATCCATGGCGCGTGCCGGGCGCGTGAGTTTAACAGCGGCTCATAGCTGCACAGAGCAAATGAGAGCACTCGATTAACAAAGACTTACATAAAATACAAATACAAAATGTATAAATACAACTTCTGCATTTTGGTTCATATAGTGATACATGAAAAGTCCATCTGAGTAGGCTAACACAACGGTGTGTATTTGGAAATAAATCTCCTGTCATGCATTGAAATATCAACAGAATGTAGGCTATTTGACATAAATAATTCATACAATCTACATTTCATTATTTTATAAACATCTATGGTTCCACTGCATTGCCCCCCCCCCCCCCCCCCCCCCCCCCCCCCCCCCCCCCATTTAAGAAGGGTCTTAGCCACAGGTGAATGTCTTTGTTCAGATAGACTGTATTGAAAACATGTTGATTAGGACAAGGACAAGCAAATGTTAATCCATACATAGCGTGGCTTGGGGATCGGTTTTGTCAACATTTTGGAATCGCTTACTATTTTAGAACGTTTGTCTGGCTACATAAGATTCAGAGTCCTAACTCTGAATCAAGACTGAAGAAAACAAACCTAGACCATAATCTACATTTGAATAGAAGCATGATTATAAGTACTATTAATACAACTTGTTTGGTTGTAAGACTTCCCCCCAAGTGCATTATGTTCCAGTAGCCCACTGTGAAAATAAAGCTATTTACAATGTGTCAAACAAGATGTAGGCTATCTAATAAATACAACCGAATAAACCTTTATGCTGTTTATTAAACATGATGTTATCATACTTTACCGTTTTAGCTTTAAAATGTAATTTCAGGATAGTTTAGGATCCCACGTCTTATATAAGCATTTAGGTTATATGCAAGGATAGAGACGGTGCACATGAATGAATGAAAGAAACTTTCAATATTTTTAAAGTTATAGCTACCACAAAATGCAATACCACCAGTGAGACATGCCAGTTGTGGAAGCCAAATGTCAATCCTATATCCCCACAGGCCAGATGGTCAAGTCGAGTGCATGTGTTGCTGTCCCAAAGGCATAGTCACCTGCGTCAAGACTCCAAGACAATGGATGGAGGTCCCCCCCTCGACGCGCGAAACTCGCATAAATACAGCGCTCTCCCTCCGCTCAGCACACAGCAGCTCACCACCTCGCAAAGAGCACATCGCCTCTCTCCTAAAAGCACAACTTCTAGCTAAAGACATGACTCCAAGAATCACTCCTGAGACTACCCAGCTTGTCCCCTCAAGGTCCACGGTGGCCCAGAGGAAAGAAGCGAACGAACTGAGAAAGGTAAGAGAAACTAAGAGTCAAATGTGTTTATCATTCAACTCGCTATACTGTAGCTTTCGTTCAATGCTATATACCCTTTTCGAGTTACTAATGGCTTTTTATCGCTTCTTCCAGACACTAAAGCCTTTGTTGGAAAAGAAAAGGCGCGCACGCATCAACGACAGCCTCGGTCAATTGAAGACTCTAATCCTCCCTCTGGTCGGCAAAGACAACGCTCCATACTCGAAGCTTGAGAAAGCCAATATTCTGGAGATGACCGTCCGATTCCTCCGAGATCTCCCTTCATCTTCAGTCAAAAGTCAGTATTATTTCAGAAAGCTAATTCTATCATGTTGTGTATGTGTACCGTGTTGTATGAATATGTTGCACATTTGTCATTGGGTCATTAAACTAAACTTTCGCCTATTTTTTCCCCCAGGTTCATCAGACAGCTACAAAGAAGGGTACAAAGCCTGCCTGCAGCGCGTCACCGCTCTGATCCCCAAAACGAACCTGGACAAAGACTCGTGTCAGCGGGTGAACGACTTCATCCAGCAGGCCATGTCTGCGTCCGTCGACCCAGCTTGTCAGAACTGTTGCGCCCAGAGCTCCAGGGCTTTCCCCCAGATTCAGCAGAGACTCCTGAGCCTCAAAGCCAACGTTGGCTCCAGAATCGAGAACCACTCGAACTCGCTTCCCAACCTGCCCCAGCCAGTGCCACAAACTATCAATGCTAACATGTGGAGACCCTGGTAGATTAGACAGACGCTCCCTTAGCGAACATTGTTTTGTGATATATATATATAAACGCTGTTAGATGTAGATATTAACTGGAAGAGATGAGGGAGTTATTTCACGTTTGACTAGTAATGCATTTATTTATTCACAGACAAATCAGATGAGCACAGACTTTATGAGCAGACAAATTCTATGATCTTTGTTAGGCTAAATGCAATCCTCTTTGGGATTTCCAAGATTTGGGTTGTAGACAACACAATTGTAAAACCCCAAGGGTTATTTTGTTTGAGGTTTGCGCTATTGACTTAAGTACTTTTGGTCTGTGCAAAGGAGTAGACTGTAAACACTGTGTGTTATAGTAACGTATTATTTATTTTATGAGAACACAATTTAGTTTATGTGTCTTATGACACAAACGATTTTGTCATTGATCATATACTTTCAATAAAAGCTCATTATAAAAAAGAAATAAACTGTTTTGTTGTATTTTCTCAGTATTGGTAACGTTATTCCAACAACATGAAACATTGGATTGAACATGTGTTTATTTTAAAATGATATGAAATGAATGTGTTTATTTGCTGAAATGGCGCTATAGGAATAATGCTAGAACTGTTTGGTTGTTTGCACAGCAGTTGATCCCCATTCGTCCCATTGTGGGGTGGTGCGCTGCTCCTAACTTCTGATCGTGAATTTGCTCGGAAAGAGGCCATTTGCTTGTTTGGTTTGATGGCAAAGTATATAGAAGGGCATTTCAAACAAAACTAATTAAATAAAACATTTGGGTGAACCCATATGAAGAAGTGTAATGCTAAGATAAAGTGCTTCAAAATTCACCAGTATGAGTCCCATAATAGCACCATGATGGATTGTAATCTAAATAACCAATATTTATATGCACCATCAACATGACATTTTCCAGAAAATGTTTCTGTATAAAGACATGCTACATTTAGGAGATGATTTTGCCTTCTGGTTGATGTGAAGCCAATGGATGGATTGTTCGGTCTTTGGCCACATTCGTTTATGAGACCAGATTGCTCTTCTTTGTATTTCAATGTCTCTTTAGGGGTCAGTATAGATTCCAAAAATTGTATTAACAAAATGTGTATTTGTTATTCAAGTTAAAGGCACAACAGCCTGAGCCTGCCAGTTGTCTATCCTGAGCTGAGGGATGGGGCTAGAGAAATGTCACCAAATGTAACCAAATTCAGCCAAGGAGCAATAGGTGCATGGAGTGGCAGGAGTCTATGAGATCTAGATGATAGTTCTAAACAACATATATATCATATATATATATATAGTCTGGCACATTATATACAGCACATTAGAGGCTGCTGCTTAGCACTTTAGAGTCAGCTGCCCTATATATATAGACTTGGAACCACTGGCCACTTTAATAATGGAACACTAGTCACTTTAATAATATTTACATATATTCCATTACTCACCTCATATGTAAATACAGTATTCTATACTATTCTACTATATCTTAGTCTATGCTGCTATGTCATTGCTTGCTCAAATATTAAAACAATTCTTAATTCCATTCCTTTACTTTAGATGTGTGTGTATTGTTGTGAAATTGTTAGATATTACTGCACTGTTAGAGCTTGGAATACAAGCATTTTGTTACACCCGCAATAACATCTGCTAAACATGTCTATGTGACAAATAAAATATGATTTGAGTAAAAATTCAACAAAACATATTGGCTTCACAACAGATAGTACCCCTGTGAACATATTTCCTTGGCATTTTCATGCATTGTGTCAGTTTCATACTAAGTACATGAGACCCCATTGTGCCAAAATATGTAGCCTACATCCTGTGATGCCATCTTCCCTATGTGGCAGATGGTCTTAAAGGGGTACTTCTGGATTTTGGCAATGAGGCCCTTTATCTACTTCCCCAGAGTCAGATGAACTTGTGGATACCATTTTATTTGTGTCAAGTAGGGAGTTAGAGGTAGCAGATACCATAGACTTCCAGCCATTACGTTAACGCTTGTGGTATCCACGGTTCATTTGACTCTGGGGAAGTAGACAACATATTCCTTTTGGTAAAGAGAATCTGAGAATCTGAAATGTGAAATATTAAAGGGGAAGTTTATCGCACATCTAGAAACTCCCAAGTGATTCCATACATTAAAACTAGTTCAGTAGAGTTTACCCTCTCGCTCTCTCTCCCTTTAGTGCAGTACTGAAAAGCTTCAAAAACGGGTCACTTGACATTGCTGGATGCAGGCCTCGATCTGCTCTGTTGCCAGTGAATTCATAGTTCAGAAATCCGCAAAGTAGATGGAACATAGGCTACTGCTGGTGCAAAAGTTGATAGGCGTATCACAGGTAAACGTAGTTACGCAAACTGGAACAAGAGATGGCAACAAGAGCGAGCTGGTGTTCTGTCCCTGGCTACACTTTATACAGGAAATGAAGGGAAAAAGGCACCAAACAAGATGGCGCCGGAGGGTAGAGCTGCCATCTTTCCTGGCTCTTAACCAACCATGCTATTTGGTTTGTTTTTTCGTGTTGTTCGTAACTTGTTTTGTACATAATGTTGCTGCTACCATCTCTCGTGACCGAAAAGAGCTTCTGGACATCAGAACTGGGATTACTCACCTCAAATTGGACGAGGAGTTCTTCTTCAACGAGAGGGATATACTACAGATACCCGATTTTAAACTGTAATATCTTATGCTTCACCGAGTCACAGCTGAACGACGACATTAATAACATACAGCTGGCGGGTTATACAAGCTATAGGCAGGATAGAACAGCAGCCTCTGGTAAGACGCGGGGCGGGGGCATTTGCAGATTTGTAAACAATAGCTGGTGCACGATATCTAAGGAAGTCTCATGGTTTTGCTCGCCTGAGGTAGAGTATCTCATGATAAGCAGTAGACCACACTATCTACAGTTGAAGTCAGAAGTTTACATACACCTTAACGAAATACATTTAAACTCAGTTTTTCACAATTCCTGACATTTAATCCTCGTAAAAATTCCCTGTCTTAGGTCAGTTAGGATCACCACTTTATTTTAAGAATGTGAAATGTCAGAATAATAATAGAGAGAATGATTTATTTAAGCTTTTATTTCTTTCATCACATTCCCAGTGGGTCAGAAGTTTACATACACTCAATTAGTCTTTGGTAGCATTGCTTAACTTGGGTCAAACATTTCAGGTAGCCTTCCACAAGCTTCCCACAATAAGTTGGGTGAATTTTGGCCCATTCCTTCTGACAGAGCTGGTGTAACTGTGTCAGGTTTGTAGGCCTCCTTGCTTGCACACGCTTTTTCAGTTCTGCCCACAAATGTTCTATAGGAAGGAGGTCAGGGCTTTGTGATGGCCACTCAAATACCTTGACTTTGTTGTCCTGAAGTCTTTTGCCACAACTTTGGAAGTATGCTTGGGGTCATTGTCCATTTTGAAGACCCATTAGCAATTAAGCTTTAACTTCCTGACTGATGTCTTGAGATGTTGCTTCAATATTTCCACGTAATTTTCCTCCCTCGTGATGCCATCTATTCAGTGAAGTGCACCAGTCCCTCCTGCAGCAAAGCACCCCCACAACATGATGCTGCCACCCCCGTGCTTCATGGTTGGGATGGTGTTCTTTGGCTTGCAAGCCTCCCCCTTTTTCCACCAAACATAACGATGGTCATTATGGCTAAACAGTTCTATTTTTGTGTCATCAGACCAGAGGACATTTCTCCAAAAAGTACAATCTGACTTTTTTTTATGGCGGTTTTGGAGCAGTGGCTTCTTCCTTGCTGAGCGGCCTTTCAGGTTATGTCAATATAGGACTCGTTTTGCTGTCTATATAGATACGTTTGTACCTGTTTCCTCCAGCATCTTCACAAGGTCCTTTGCTGTTTGTTCTGTGATTGATTTGCACTTTTCGCACCAAAGTACGTTCATCTCTTGGAGACAGAACGCGTCTCCTTCCTGAGGGGTATGACGGCTGCGTGGTTCCGTGGTGTTTATACTTGCATACTATTGTTTGTACAGATGAATATGGTACCTTCAGGCGTTTGGAAATTGCTCTCAAGGATGAACCGGACTTGTGGAAGTCTACAATTTGTTTTCCGAGGTCTTAGCTGATTTCTTTTGATTTTCCCATGGTGTCAAGCAAAGAGGCACTGAGTTTGAAGGTAGTCCTTGAAATACATCCACAGGTACACCTCCAATTGACTCAAATGATGTCAATTAGTCTATCAGAATCTTCTAAAGCCATGACATAATTTTCTGGAATTTTCCCAGCTGTTTAAAGGCACAGTCAACTATGGTATGTAAACTTCTGACCCACTGGAATTGTGATACAGTGATTTATAAGTGAAATAATCTGTCTGTAAACAATTGTTGGATAAATGACTTGTGTCATGCACAAAATAGATGTCCTAACCGACTTGCCAAAATTATAGTTTGTTTAACAAGAAATTTGTGGAGTGGTTGAAAAACGTGCATGTAAACTTCCGACTTCAACTGTAAGTATCTAAGTAAATGTAGTTGCTAAAATATACTTAAGTATCAAAGTAAATGTAGTTACTAAAATATACTTAAGTATCAAAGTAAATGTAGTTGCTAAAATATACTTAAGTATCAAAAGTAAAAGTATGAATAATTAAAAATGCCTTATATTAAGCAAACCAGACGGCACAATATTCATGTTTTTTAATTTACGGATAGCCAGCACTCAGCACTCAGACATCATTTACAAACAAAGCATTTGTGTTTAATGAGTCCGCCTGATCAGAGGCAGTAGGGATGACCAGGGATGTTCTCTTGATAAATGTGCGAATTGGACCATTTCGGTCCTGCTAAGCATTCAAAATGTAACCAGTACCTTTGGGTGTCAGTGAAAATGTATGGAGTAAGAAGTACATAATTTCCTTTAGGAATGTAGTGAAGTAAAGTCAAAAATAGAAATAGTAAAGTATAGATACCCCAAACAACTTACGCAGTACTTTACACCACTGATTTCAATGAGCTCCCAATGCATGTCTATGACAATAAAAGGGCCATAAACTTCCATGGTGAAAATGTTGGCATGCATCTCCTCTTACACTATTTAACCTATCAACACCAAACCAACGTTGAGATGTTCAGACTGACCCAACTTAAATTCATTGCTTTCAGAATTGTTATATCATTTACACTTTTCGAACTACAGTCTATAACCATGTTAAATGTTCATAAACGCTCCATAGAATCGAACAGGAAGTATTTGGATGTGCCACTGCTCTTACACCTTTTAAGCTATCAATACAAAAGCAGCTTTGAGATGTTCAGACTGACCCAAATTAGATTGCTTGCAATTTTTATACTATTTATACTTTTACAACTATAACCATTTACAAATGTGCATACATTAATATGGGTTTGAATGAGAACCATGGGAATACAGAGGTAGCTATTCAAAATGGTCCTGCTCCTTGGCCAATTAAGCTATAAAAAACATTTTGGGTATCCTAACTTCCAATTCTTTAAAACCTTTATGAACTAGAGTTATATAAATGTGCACACATTTGCATAAAATAACTCACAGAGTGTAACTATTGAACAAGTAACCAACTTTCACATGTTCAGGCTATCCTAACTTCAAATTCATAAAAAGCCTTTATCAACCATGACTATTTTGGCTTAAAATAACTAACCAACAGTAACTCTTGAACCGTTTATGCTAGAGACACCAAACCTTCCAGATGTTTAGGCAATTCCATCCATGCTATCAAATCAATCAATATCTTTCCATCTACCTAATGTTTCTACTATGACCAGTCACTACCATTACTACTGCAGTCATTACTACTACTATTATCATTTATTTCACAGCCATAAATACTTTAAAACAAGCAAGCAAACACACCACATTTACTTCAAGAAATGTACTTTTGTACATTCCCTAACCATCCATCCCTCAACCACTCATTTATCTTAACTGCTTCAATTTCCATCTTCAATTACAATTTAAACCTCTTCCACTTCCATAAAAATACTGGGAGTTCTTAAGTGTTCGCATCAAAGTCTAGCTGGTAACCCCTGGATAAATAAACCCATCAAAATACATGTAGAATATTCATCTGTTTTCACATACACTTAATCACAATATATCTGCTGCAACTATATGAAGTGAGTTCTGGCCCCTTTTCCCAGCTGTGTTCCATCCCTAAAACGTCAGATTATGCACCTGTCACCAGCTCATATCACTATGGTCTGATAAGCTCGACAAAAAACGGTTTAGATATACTCTACCGATGTTTTATATCTTACTGTATTTTATGACATGAAATGTTTTGGATGGATCCCAACAAATGTTATAAGGTGCACATTGTACAAAAGAGCTTCCAAACTAATTTGATGTACAATAACCGTTATGTGAGTTATATACACACAAACACACAACTATTGTATTCAACCAAATGACAATACTACTTTACCATCTAATTGGTTTGGTTGAGATACAATAGATCTACTATTGGGTATATGCTACATTGGATCTCACACAAGTAAACCAGACATGACCTGAGAGGTTGTTTTTTCCCCATTCCCATTTGTCTGGCTAAAGAGACGCTGGTCATGCCATGACAAAAGAAGTGTAGAGCCCAACTCTAGCTACGCAGCTCTTCGTCATGGACAGTCGTGGTGCGGCTGACATCCTCCCCCATCCCAAAAGCTGCATTTTTTTCATTCTCACGTATCAGAACATTCTTAGACAATAGGTCACTGTCCATTCAGCTTGCACAGATGGGTTACCCACGCCGAATTTGCTGGGAAGACAAAGGGGACCCTAACCGTAAGCTCTATATGGAAAAGTTCTGGATTCATACAGCCGAAATGTTAATTGAAGGCCCCGCGGGGGTGATAGGGGCGCATGCAGCAAATGCGCGTATCAATTTCAGGGCTTCGTTTTGTTCCAAGCCAAGCGTTCGCTTAACTGCATCGTTAGAAGGTTCTGTCCCCACAGAATTAGAACGATGATTATCTTGGAAGTATTTCGATTATTTATCTTATTGAAAATGTTTTGAAACATGCAAACATCACAGGTTAATAAGTACACATAGTAATTAAAAATGATTTGTGATAGCAAATATCCAGTTTCGAACAATCTGTAAGTTACTTGAAAATATACAAGGCTTATAATGAAAGGCAATGTTATTTGCTTGATTCTGTGTCTCTTAAACTACATCGATGCAACCGGTCTCCGAACTAGGCCATCGACCATCATCAATTCGTTACACTTAAACAGGCTTTTACGCACAAACATTGAAAAACACACTTGCAAAAATATAGCTTGGACGCTATAAAGTATGTAAAAGTCAAGCCAACCGGACTATGGCAATATGGAGAGAGCATCTATAGAAAGGGGGGTGTGGGGGGAAATCTATTTTGGCATCCTAGTTTTTAATCATGGATACCATGGAGACCATCACCCAATCGCATGCAGATTTGTAGGCTACCGACGCCAAAATTGTTAGCGAAACATGCTTCATAAAACTTAATGCAGAAATAGTTTAGAACAAGTAGGGTGGGGGCTTCTTCCCTTATAGTAGGGTGACACGGGCTGGTGGTAGGGGGATGGTAGTGGGGAGGAGGGGGACATGGGAGAGGTGGGTTGGGTTGGGGGGTGGGTTCGGGGTCGGTAACATACGCCCATCTGGTCTCCATGGCGCGTGCTGCACGCGTGATTCCCATGAGAACCGTCGAGTTTGATAGGTCGTTAACACTGGAGTAGTGATTGTTGTTAGAAACTGGTAGCCTATGGAAGACATGCTAAAAGCATTTCTGAATAGAATAAACGGTCAATGGTTTGTAGGCTATGCCACATGGAATGTATACATCATGACTCGAATCAACAATGGTTTGTCTACTAAATGTGTCTCAGGATATAGGCCGAATGCTAAACAGTTTTACATTTGCTTTGTTCAACTTAAACGAATTTCAGTTCATACCCATCATCTGTCGTGCAACCCCCCAAAGTCACGCCCCTCCCCAGGCAGCACAAGTAGGCTACAGGTAAAGACAGCGTCCATTAGAAATGTAAGAGGCCTAGACATCACACACTAAGAAAATTGTTGATCACAATTTACAAGCAGATGTTATTTGAAGTTAGCTTGGCTTGGGTATCTGTCGGTGTAGATGTAAATAATGCGTAAAGCCCAGTGCCCCCTCCATCGTCTATCCATCCATAGCCCCTCCACCAATGTTAGACTACGATACAGAATGGATATCAAACAACATCTGTGCAAAACATGTTTAATGCTATCAAACAAACAAAACAAAACGTGAGAGGCTGAACGGTATATTTGAAAAACGTGTATTGAATTGAATCATATCCATCTACAATAACCTGCATCTATTTATCGAATTGAACGTGAAATTGCATCCACGTTTAATATTTATTCAAATAACATGTAGGCCTAATGTGTGGTTGATATGTTTCTAAATCACTAACCATGAAAGGTGTTACAATGCAATATGCTTTCCATGGAACATTGGTTATGCGTAATTACGCATGGGTATCGAATCATTGAACTTATTTAAAAACGTAAATAATAAGCTGTACATAAAAAACTATGCAATTCAGAATAATCAGACAATAATGAGAAATATTTTAAGTTAAAGACTGCTTGTATACAATAGCATTTGATGTTCAAATCACTTTGACCAAAAAGCAACGCTTATTTACGCAGACGTTTTACAAGCTTTGTATCATCAAATGTAGCTTGCACAAACCATAGTTGTTATGCTTGGATTAAATGGGGAGGCAGATGGTTATTATTGTACACTTGGTGCTCGTGTTGTTTCAAATGCAAAGGTCCTCAGTCAAAATTACTTGACGGTAGCTTGGGGGCGTACCCGTGACGCACAGAACCGACGCTCGAGACCTCCATATAAACTGCGGACCGAGGTCGTTGGAAACATATCCTCTCCAATCTCAAAGATTCCCACTTGAAAATTGTCCTCCTCCACATACGAGAATGAAAATGATTCCAAATATAACCTCCGAATTTATCCAATCCTTTGCTCCAAAGCCAACTGTGGCCAGGAGAAAAGAGGCGCTTGAATTGAGAAAGGTAAGGGTCTAAATAGATACAATATAATAGAAAATACTTTGTGTTTCTAAATTCTCGTGATAAATGGTTTTGCAATGGATTCTAAAGTGTGTGTTACCCTTTTTCAGACAATGAAACCCTTGTTGGAAAAGAGAAGGCGCGCTCGTATCAATGACAGCATCAACCATCTGAAGACTCTGATCCTTCCACTCACAGGAAAAGATGTAAGTTCCAAATAAACAACAAATAGGCTATGCTTTATACGTGTCTAGAATACACAGCTGTAAACATGTCATCATCGAAGTTATGCGTATAGATAGATAGTGGTCTAACCATCACCCTGTTCTCTTTTTGTGCAGAATTCTCGGTACTCGAAACTTGAGAAAGCTGACATCCTTGAGATGACCGTAAGATTCCTCAGTGATATTCCTGCTGCTCAGAAAAAAAGTACATCAGACAGCTACAAAGAAGGGTACAAAGCCTGCCTGCAGCGCGTCACCGCTCTGATCCCCAAAACGAACCTGGACAAAGACTCGTGTCAGCGGTTGAACGACTTCATCCAGCAGTCCATGTCTGCGTCCGTCGACCCAGCTTGTCAGAACTGTTGCGCCCAGAGCTCCAGGGCTTTCCCCCAGATTCAGCAGAGACTCCTGAGCCTCAAAGCCAACGTTGGCTCCAGAATCGAGAACCACTCGAACTCGCATCCCAACCGGCCCCAGCCAGTGCCACAAGCTGTCAATGCTAACGTGTGGAGACCCTGGTTGATTCAAGAAGCCACAACGCCAATGTAAATTGTATGATATGTACATGTCGGGGAGACGTCTCTTGTACATATGTATTTATCAATACTAGGCTATAGAGATGCATGCATTGTCATATTCTCTTGATGAAAAGCTATACTTCATCGTTAAATCATGTTAGTTAAGTATTATATACTGAAGTAATTACACACGTCTTCTGTCTTGTAAATGGACAAGTTTGAAGAAATTCTTATTATTTAAGATCTGCATGGATTTTATTTGCTATATTTAGTCCTCTTTGGGGGTTAAATGATAAAAGGGCCACAGAAAACGCCTTTGTAAACCCAAAGGGTTAAAAATGTATGTCATTTGCGCTTTAGACTTCAGTATTCTGGGTCTGTGCAGATAAACGATATGTAAGCACGTTGTGTTATGTTTCTTAAAAACGTAAAATGTCTCTTTTAGGGATGTATTTGTATTACCATTATGCATTGTACATATATTTAACTCCAATAAAAACTACAATACCGTGGTATATTCCTCTTCATTTCAATTTTCCTTACTTGTCTTTGTTGGTATGACTAGGATATATGTAGCCATAACGTAGGCCTAGACTGAGACAAAACACTATTTCATTTTAGTTGGTAAGAAAACTTATCATTACGCACAGAAGTGCGTGTAATCAAGACGCACCCACCAACTGTTACCCAAACGTTTAAAATTATGGCCTTAAATGGTTAGTAAAATAGTAAACATGCCATTTTAAGGAACAAGGTTTTAGTCAAATAGAAAGCAGTTTGGCAGTTGAGCAAGTGTAACACATGGGGAGCTGTGAAACTTACACCTCTGCCTGAAGTGTCCCCACTTGCGCCAGCGGATAGCTTTTCTCGAGGCGCGGACTGGTAAGACGCTTCAGGAGAGTAGTCACGTGTGCGAGCGAGGCAGAGTTTCGCGCCAGATATTGGCCGAATAGTATGAAGAACAGGGAGGAAGTGGTACTCGCTAAGCAAACAGCCTGAAGTCCTTTACAACAACAAGCACAGTGTCATTTTGATAGGCGCTTGGACTGACAGGTGTTGTGCAGGCGACAAAATCCATTGCGAGCTATGAGGGGTGATCATCGAAGCAAAGCGAGCTATCCTCTCCCTGTGCGTGTGGTGACCTATCATTTACGTGTGGATAAACCTGTGTACTTTGCGTCTGGATAAACAGTCTGACGAACAACCACCTTACACATTGAAATAGCATGACTGAATAGCATACTGACAGTGATATGTTAACAAAGATTGATAACTTACAAACATAAACAATTCAACTGTTCCAGCTTGGTCTCTAATGGGCTGTTAAATAGATTTTCATAGAAGTACTGTGGTGTGGTTACACACACACACACACACACACACACACACACACACACACACACACACACACACACACACACACACACACACACACACACACACACACACACACACACACACACACACACACACACACACACACACACACACACACACTTTATTGCACTGTTCACCATCATCCTCTGTGTCTGGCAATACATTTCCCTGTGTGTGTGTGTGTGTGTGTGTGTGTGTGAGTGAGTGTGTGTTATAGTGAGGTTTCCTTACCTCTCAAACCACCTATCAGTGGTAACAGACTGGAAAAGGAGGACCTTCCAAAAAATGTTTGTTTTATGTTCTTTATGTAATGACAGATGCACAATAATAAGCAAAACCACTGTCATGGGGATTTTAAAGATGGTCTTAAAATAAAAATTGCTGCACATACCTCTGACTGAAAAGACAGTGTGATAAGAGATAAGCAGAGTCTTACTCCAGAGCACTTGGAAATGTTTTGTTAAATGCATTGAAAATGTGGGCTATCACCAATGTTTACATGCATTAATGAGGTAATGAGGACACCATGCCATCTAGTGGTAGATTTGCGCTATTTCAGAAAAAAATGACAGGCATTTTAGTTTTTTAAATTGATTTAAATCAGACAGATATAAAACTATTAGTCAACAAATTTGCACAAACCTTTGGGAGACTTGTTCCTCTCCATTTAGTCAAGCAAAATAACATTGACTGAAAAGTTATTGTAGGGAAATAGTTTGAATGTACTCCCAAATCTTTAAGTTGTGTTTACATAGGCAATTCTTGATATTTTATTTTACTTTTATTTAACTAGGCAAGTCAGTTAAGAACAAATTATTTTTTACAATGATGGCCTACCCAGGCCAAACCTGGGCGACACTGGGGCAATTGTGCGCCACCCATGGGACCCCCAATCACAGCCAGATGTGATACAGCCTGGACTTGAACCAGGCACTGTAGTGAAGACACTGAGATGCAGTGCCTTAGACCACTGCACCGCTTGGGAGACTATATTCTACATTGTAGAATATTAATGAAGACATCAGAACTATGAAATAACACATGGAATCATATAGTAACTAAAAAAGTGTTCAACAAATCAACATTTATTATAGATTCTTCAAAGTAGCTACCCTTTGCCAGCTTTGCAAACTCTTGGCATTCTCTCAACCAGCTTCACCTCGAATGCTTTTCCAACAGTCTTGAAGGAATTCCCACATATGCTGAGCACTTGTTGGCTGCTTTTCCTTCACTCTGCAGGCTATCCCAAACCATTTCAATTGGGTTGAGGTTGGGTGATTGTGGAGGACAGGTCATCTGATGCAGCACTCCACCACTCCCCTTCTTGGTCAAATAGCCATTACAGCCTGGAGGTGTGTTGGGTCATTGTCCTGTTGAAAAACAAACAAGTCCCACTAAGCGCAAACCAGATGGGATGGCGTATCGCTGCAGAATGCTGCGGTAGCAATGCTGGTTAAGTGTGACTTGACTTCTAAATAAATCACATACAGTGTTATCAGAAAATCACCCCCACACCATAACACCTCCTCCTCCATTCTTTAGTGGTGGGAAATAGTCCAAATTGGTCTGGAGTCCAAATTGGAGAATTTTGGTTCCAACCGCTGTGTCTTTGTGTGATCGGATGATCTCTGCATTTCTATTTCCCACCACTAAAGCATGGAGGAGGAGGTGTTATGGTGTGGGGGTGATTTTCTGATAACACTGTCTGGATACTGACATGGTTACTGAGAAAGACATCCTAATGGTTACTGAGAAGGACATCCCAATGACCCTGGATACTGACATGGTTACTGAGAAGGGCATCCTAATGACCCTGGATACTGACATGGTTACTGAGAAAGACATCCTAATGGTTACTGAGAAGGACATGCTAAGGACCCTGGATAATGACATGGTTACTGAGAAGGACATCATAATGGTTACTGAGAAGGACATCCTAATGGTTACTGAGAAGGGCATGCTAATGGTTACTGAGAAGGACATGCTAATGGTTACTGAGAAAGATATCCTAATGGTTAATGAGAAGGACATCCTAATGGTTACTGAGGAGGACATCCTAATGACCCGGGATACTGACATGGTTACTGAGATGGATATCCTAATGGTTACTGAGAAGACATCCTAATGCTTACTGAGAAGACATCCTAATGGTTACTGAGAAAGATATCCTAATGGTTACTGAGAAGGACATCCTAATGACCCTGGATACTGACATGGTTACTGAGAAGGACATCCTAATGGTTACTGAGAAGGACATCCTAATGTTTACTGAGAAGGACAATCTAATGTCCCTGAATACTGACATGGTTACTGAGAAGGACATCCTAATGGTTACTGAGAAGGACATCCTAATTTTTACTGAGGAGGACATCCTAATGTCCCTGGACACTGACATGGTTACTGAGAAGGACATCCTAATGGTTACCGAAAAGCACATCCTAATGGTCCTGGATACTGAAATGGTTACTGAGAAGGACATCCTAATGGTTACTGAGAAGGACATCCTAATGTCCCTGGATACTGACATGGTTACTGAGAAGGACATCCTAAAGGTTACTGAGAAGGACATTCTAATGGCCCTGGATACTGACATGGTTAATGAGAAGAACATCCTAACCACCCTGGAAACTGACATGGTTACTGAGAAGGACATCCTAATGGTTACCGAGAAGGACATCCTAATTGTTACTGAGAAGGACATCCTAATAGTTAATGAGAAGGACATCCTAATGGTTACTGAGAAGGACATCCTAATGGTTACTGAGAAGGACATCCTAGTTTTTACTGAGAAGGGCATCCTAATGGTTACTGAGAACGAAATGCTCATGGTTACTGAGAAAGATATCCGAATGGTTAATGAGAAGGACATCCTAATGACCCTGGATACTGACATGGTTACAGAGAAGGGCATCCTAATGGTTACTGAGAAGGACATCCTAATGGTTACTGAGAAGGAAATCCTAATGACCCTGGATACTGACATGGCTACTGAGAAGCACATCCTAATGGTTACTGAGAAGGACATCCTAATGGTTACTGAGAAAGACATCCTAATGACCCTGGATACTGACAAGGTTACTGAGAAGGACATCCTAATGGCCCTGGATACTGACATGGTTAATGAGAATGACATCCCAATGACCCTGGAAACTGACATGGTTACTGAGAAGGACATCCTAATGGTTACTGAGAAGGACATCCTAATGGTTACTGAGAAATACATCATAATGGTTACTGAGAAGGACATCCTAATGGTTACTGAGAAGGACATCCTAATGGTTACTGAGAAGGACATCCTAATGGTTACTGAGAAGGACATCCTAATGGCCCTGGATACTGACATGGTTACTGAGGAGGACATCCTAATGGTTACTGAGAAGGACATCCTAATGCTTACCGAGAAGGACATCCTAATGGTTTCTGAGAAGGACATCCTAATGGTTACTGAGAAGGACATCCTAAGGGTCCTGGATACTGACATGGTTACTGAGAAGGACATCCTAGTGGTTACCGAGAAGGACATCCTAATGGTTACTGAGGAGGACATCCTAATGCTTACCGAGAAGGACATCCTAATGGTTACTGAGAAGGACATCATAATGGTTACTGAGAAGGACATCCCAATGACCCTGGATACTGACATGGTTACTGAGAAATACATCCTAATGGTTACTGAGAAGTACATGCTAAGGACCCTGGATAAAGACATGGTTACTGAGAAGGACATCCTAATGGTTACTGAGAAGGACATCCTAATGGTTACTGAGAAGAGCATGCTAATGGTTACTGAGAAGGACATGCTAATGATTACTGAGAAGGACATCCTAATGGTTACTGAGGAGGACATCCTAATGTTCCTGGATTCTGACATGGTTACTGAGAAGACATCCTAATGGTTACTGAGAAGGACATCCTAATGACCCTGGATACTGACATGGTTACTGAGAAGGACATCCTAATGTTTACTGAGAAGGACATCCTCATCTTCCTGGATACTGACATGGTTTCTGAGAAGGACATCCTAATGTTTACTGAGAAGGACATCCTAATGGTCCTGGATACTGACATGGTTACTGAGAAGGACATCCTAATGGTTACTGAGAAGGACATCCTAATGGTTACTGAGAAGGACATCCTAATGCTTACCGAGAAGGACATCCTAATGGTTACTGAGAAGGACATCCTAATGCTTACCGAGAAGGACATCCTAATGGTTACTGAGAAGGAAATCCTAATGACCCTGGATACTGACATGGCTACTGAGAAGCACATCCTAATGGTTACTGAGAAGGACATCCTAATGGTTACTGAGAAAGACATCCTAATGACCCTGGATACTGACATGGTTAATGAGAAGAACATCCTAACCACCCTGGAAACTGACATGGTTACTGAGAAGGACATCCTAATGGATACAGAGAAGGACATCCTAATGGTTACTGAGAAGGACATCCTAATGGTTACTGAGAAGAACGTCCTAATGCTTACCGAGAAGGACATCCTAATGGTTACCGACAAGGACATCCTAATTGTTACTGAGAAGGACATCCTAATAGTTAATGAGAAGGACATCCTAATGGTTACTGAGAAGGACATCCTAATGGTTACTGAGAAGGACATCCTAATTGTTACTGAGAAGGGCATCCTAATGGTTACTTAGAACGACATGCTCATGGTTACTGAGAAAGATATCCGAATGGTTACTGAGAAGGACATCCTAATGGTTACTGAGAAGGACATCCTAATGGTTACTGAGAAGGAAATCCTAATGACCCTGGATACTGACATGGCTACTGAGAAGAACATCCTAATGGTTACTGAGAAGGACATCCTAATGGTTACTGAGAAAGACATCCTAATGACCCTGGATACTGACATGGTTAATGAGAAGGACATCCTAATGACCCTGGATAATGACATGGTTACTGAGAAGGACATCCTAATGGTTACTGAGAAGGATATCCTAATGGTTACTGAGAAAGACATCCTAATGACCCTGGATACTGACAAGGTTACTGAGAAGGACATCCTAATGGCCCTGGATACTGACATGGTTAATGAGAATGACATCCCAATGACCCTGGAAACTGACATGGTTACTGAGAAGGACATCCTAATTGTTACTGAGAAGGACATCCTAATGGTTACTGAGAAATACATCATAATGGTTACTGAGAAGGACATCCTAATGGTTACTGAGAAGGACATCCTAATGGTTACTGAGAAGGACATCCTAATGGTTACTGAGAAGGACATCCTAATGGCCCTGGATACTGACATGGTTACTGAGGAGGACATCCTAATGGTTACTGAGAAGGACATCCTAATGGTTACTGAGAAGGACATCCTAAGGGTCCTGGATACTGACATGGTTACTGAGAAGGACATCCTAGTGGTTACTGAGAAGGACATCCTAGTGGTTACCGAGAAGGACATCCTAATGGTTACTGAGAAGGACATCCTAATGGTTACTGAGAAGGACATCCTAATGGTTACTGAGAAAGACATCCTAATGGCCCTGGATACTGACATGGTTACTGAGAAGGACATCCTAATGGTTACTGAGAAGAACATCATAATGGTTACTGAGAAGGACATCCCAATGACCCTGGATACTGACATGGTTACTGAGAAATACATCCTAATGGTTACTGAGAAGTACATGCTAAGGACCCTGGATAAAGACATGGTTACTGAGAAGGACATCCTAATGGTTACTGAGAAGGACATCCTAATGGTTACTGATAAGAGCATGCTAATGGTTACTGAGAAGGACATGCTAATGGTTACTGAGAAGGACATCCTAATGGTTACTGAGGAGGACATCCTAATGCTCCTGGATACTGACATGGTTACTGAGAAGACATCCTAATGGTTACCGAGAAGGACATCCTAATGACCCTGGATACTGACATGGTTACTGAGAAGGACATCCTAATGGTTACTGAGAAGGACATCCTAATGTTTACTGAGAAGGACATCCTAATGTCCCTGGATACTGACATGGTTTCTGAGAAGGACATCCTAATGTTTACTGAGAAGGACATCCTAATGGTCCTGGATACTGACATGGTTACTGAGAAGGACATCCTAGTGGTTACCGAGAAGGAAATCCTAATGGTTACCGAGAAGGACATCCTAATGGTTACTGAGAAGGACATCCTAATGGTTACTGAGAAAAACATCCTAATGGCCCTGGATACTGACATGGTTACTGAGAAGGACATCCTAATGGTTAATGAGAAGAACATCATAATGGTTACTGAGAAGGACATCCCAATGACCCTGGATACTGACATGGTTACTGAGAAATACATCCTAATGGTTACTGAGAAGTACATGCTAAGGACCCTGGATAAAGACATGGTTACTGAGAAGGACATCCTAATGGTTACTGAGAAGGACATCCTAATGGTTACTGAGAAGAGCATGCTAATGGTTACTGAGAAGGACATGCTAATGGTTACTGAGAAGGACATCCTAATGGTTACTGAGGAGGACATCCTAATGTTCCTGGATACTGACATGGTTACTGAGAAGACATCCTAATGGTTACTGAGAAGGACATCCTAATGACCCTGGATACTGACATGGTTACTGAGAAGGACATCCTAATGGTTACTGAGAAGGACATCCTAATGTTTACTGAGAAGGACATCCTAATGTCCCTGGATACTGACATGGTTTCTGAGAAGGACATCCTAATGTTTACTGAGAAGGACATCCTAATGGTCCTGGATACTGACATGGTTACTGAGAAGGACATCCTAATGGTTACTGAGAAGGACATCCTAATGGTTACTGAGAAGGACATCCTAATGCTTACCGAGAAGGACATCCTAATGGTTACTGAGAAGGACATCCTAATGCTTACCGAGAAGGACATCCTAATGGTTACTGAGAAGGACATCCTAATGGTTACTGAGAAGGACATCCCAATGACCCTGGATACTGACATGGTTACTGAGAAATACATCCTAATGGTTACTGAGAAGTACATGCTAAGGACCCTGGATAAAGACATGGTTACTGAGAAGGACATCCTAATGGTTACTGAGAAGGACATCCTAATGGTTACTGAGAAGAGCATGCTAATTGTTACTGAGAAGGACATGCTAATGGTTACTGAGAAGGACATCCTAATGGTTACTGAGGAGGACATCCTAATGTTCCTGGATACTGACATGGTTACTGAGAAGACATCCTAATGGTTACTGAGAAGGACATCCTAATGACCCTGGATACTGACATGGTTACTGAGAAGGACATCCTAATGGTTACTGAGAAGGACATCCTAATGTTTACTGAGAAGGACATCCTAATGTCCCTGGATACTGACATGGTTTCTGAGAAGGACATCCTAATGTTTACTGAGAAGGACATCCTAATGGTCCTGGATACTGACATGGTTACTGAGAAGGACATCCTAATGGTTACTGAGAAGGACATCCTAATGGTTACTGAGAAGGACATCCTAATGCTTACCGAGAAGGACATCCTAATGATTACTGAGAAGGACATCCTAATTCTTACCGAGAAGGACATCCTAATGGTTACTGAGAAGGACATCCTAATGGTTACTGAGAAGGACATCCTAATGGTTACTGAGAAGGACATCCTAATGGCCCTGGATACTGACATGGTTACTGAGGAGGACATCCTAATGGTTACTGAGAAGGACATCCTAATGCTTACCGAGAAGGACATCCTAATGGTTACTGAGAAGGACATCCTAATGGTCCTGGATACTGACATTGTTACTGAGAAGGACATCCTAATGGTTTCTGAGAAGGACATCCTAATGGTTACTGAGAAGGACATCCTAAGGGTCCTGGATACTGACATGGTTACTGAGAAGGACATCCTAGTGGTTACTGAGAAGGACATCCTAGTGGTTGAGAAGGACATCCTAGGACATCCTAATGGTTACTGAGAAGGACATCCTAGTGGTTACCGAGAAGGACATCCTAATGGTTACTGAGAAGGACATCCTAATGGTTACTGAGAAGGACATCCTAATGGTTACTGAGAAAGACATCCTAATTGCCCTGGATACTGACATGGTTACTGAGAAGGACATCCTAATGGTTACTGAGAAGAACATCATAATGGTTACTGAGAAATACATCCTAATGGTTACTGAGAAGTACATGCTAAGGACCCTGGATAAAGACATGGTTACTGAGAAGGACATCCTAATGGTTACTGAGAAGGACATCCTAATGGTTACTGATAAGAGCATGCTAATGGTTACTGAGAAGGACATGCTAATGGTTACTGAGAAGGACATCCTAATGGTTACTGAGGAGGACATCCCAATGCTCCTGGATACTGACATGGTTACTGAGAAGACATCCTAATGGTTACTGAGAAGGACATCCTAATGACCCTGGATACTGACATGGTTACTGAGAAGGACATCCTAATGGTTACTGAGAAGGACATCCTAATGTTTACTGAGAAGGACATCCTAATGTCCCTGGATACTGACATGGTTTCTGAGAAGGACATCCTAATGTTTACTGAGAAGGACATCCTAATGGTCCTGGATACTGACATGGTTACTGAGAAGGACATCCTAGTGGTTACCGAGAAGGAAATCCTAATGGTTACCGAGAAGGACATCCTAATGGTTACTGAGAAGGACATCCTAATGGTTACTGAGAATAACATCCTAATGGCCCTGGATACTGACATGGTTACTGAGAAGGACATCCTAATGGATACTGAGAAGGAAATCCTAATGACCCTGGATACTGACATGGTTACTGAGAAGGACATCCTAATGGTTACTGAGAAAGACATTCTAATGGCCCTGGATACTGACATGGTTACTGAGAAGGACATCCTAATGGTTACTGAGAAGAACATCATAAAGGTTACTGAGAAGGACATCCCAATGACCCTGGATACTGACATGGTTACTGAGAAATACATCCTAATGGTTACTGAGAAGTACATGCTAAGGACCCTGGATAAAGACATGGTTACTGAGAAGGACATCCTAATGGTTACTGAGAAGGACATCCTAATGGTTACTGAGAAGAGCATGCTAATGGTTACTGAGAAGGACATGCTAATGGTTACTGAGAAGGACATCCTAATGGTTACTGAGGAGGACATCCTAATGTTCCTGGATACTGACATGGTTACTGAGAAGACATCCTAATGGTTACTGAGGAGGACATCCTAATGACCCTGGATACTGACATGGTTACTGAGAAGGACATCCTAATGGTTACTGAGAAGGACATCCTAATGTTTACTGAGAAGGACATCCTAATGGTCCTGGATACTGACATGGTTACTGAGAAGGACATCCTAATGGTTACTGAGAAGGACATCCTAATGGTTACTGAGAAGGACATCCTAATGCTTACCGAGAAGGACATCCTAATGGTTACTGAGAAGGACATCCTAATGCTTACCGAGAAGGACATCCTAATGGTTACTGAGAAGGACATCCTAATGGTTACTGAGAAAGAATCCTAATGGTTAATGAGAAGGACATCCTAATGACCCTGGATACTGACATGGTTACTGAGAAGGACATCCTAATGGATACAGGATCAGGAAATCCTAATGACCCTGGATACTGACATGGTTACTGAGAAGGACATCCTAATGGTTACTGAGAAAGACATCCTAATGGCCCTGGATAGTGACATGGTTACTGAGAAGGACATCCTAATGGTTACTGAGAAGAACATCATAATGGTTACTGAGAAGGACATCCCAATGACCCTGGATACTGACATGGTTACTGAGAAATACATCCTAATGGTTACTGAGAAGTACATGCTAAGGACCCTGGATAAAGACATGGTTACTGAGAAGGACATCCTAATGGTTTCTGAGAAGGACATCCTAATGGTTACTGAGAAGAGCATGCTAATTGTTACTGAGAAGGACATGCTAATGGTTACTGAGAAGGACATCCTAATGGTTACTGAGGAGGACATCCTAATGTTCCTGGATACTGACATGGTTACTGAGAAGACATCCTAATGGTTACTGAGAAGGACATCCTAATGACCCTGGATACTGACATGGTTACTGAGAAGGACATCCTAATGGTTACTGAGAAGGACATCCTAATGTTTACTGAGAAGGACATCCTAATGTCCCTGGATACTGACATGGTTTCTGAGAAGGACATCCTAATGTTTACTGAGAAGGACATCCTAATGGTCCTGGATACTGACATGGTTACTGAGAAGGACATCCTAATGGTTACTGAGAAGGACATCCTAATGGTTACTGAGAAGGACATCCTAATGCTTACCGAGAAGGACATCCTAATGGTTACTGAGAAGGACATCCTAATTCTTACCGAGAAGGACATCCTAATGGTTACTGAGAAGGACATCCTAATGGTTACTGAGAAGGACATCCTAATGGTTACTGAGAAGGACATCCTAATGGCCCTGGATACTGACATGGTTACTGAGGAGGACATCCTAATGGTTACTGAGAAGGACATCCTAATGCTTACCGAGAAGGACATCCTAATGGTTACTGAGAAGGACATCCTAATGGTCCTGGATACTGACATTGTTACTGAGAAGGACATCCTAATGGTTTCTGAGAAGGACATCCTAATGGTTACTGAGAAGGACATCCTAAGGGTCCTGGAAACTGACATGGTTACTGAGAAGGACATCCTAGTGGTTACTGAGAAGGACATCCTAGTGGTTACCGAGAAGGACATCCTAATGGTTACTGAGAAGGACATCCTAATGGTTACTGAGAAGGACATCCTAATGGTTACTGAGAAAGACATCATAATTGCCCTGGATACTGACATGGTTACTGAGAAGGACATCCTAATGGTTACTGAGAAGAACATCATAATGGTTACTGAGAAATACATCCTAATGGTTACTGAGAAGTACATGCTAAGGACCCTGGATAAAGACATGGTTACTGAGAAGGACATCCTAATGGTTACTGAGAAGGACATCCTAATGGTTACTGATAAGAGCATGCTAATGGTTACTGAGAAGGACATGCTAATGGTTACTGAGAAGGACATCCTAATGGTTACTGAGGAGGACATCCCAATGCTCCTGGATACTGACATGGTTACTGAGAAGACATCCTAATGGTTACTGAGAAGGACATCCTAATGACCCTGGATACTGACATGGTTACTGAGAAGGACATCCTAATGGTTACTGAGAAGGACATCCTAATGTTTACTGAGAAGGACATCCTAATGTCCCTGGATACTGACATGGTTTCTGAGAAGGACATCCTAATGTTTACTGAGAAGGACATCCTAATGGTCCTGGATACTGACATGGTTACTGAGAAGGACATCCTAGTGGTTACCGAGAAGGAAATCCTAATGGTTACCGAGAAGGACATCCTAATGGTTACTGAGAAGGACATCCTAATGGTTACTGAGAAAAACATCCTAATGGCCCTGGATACTGACATGGTTACAGAGAAGGACATCCTAATGGTTACTGAGAAGAACATCATAATGGTTACTGAGAAGGACATCCCAATGACCCTGGATACTGACATGGTTACTGAGAAATACATCCTAATGGTTACTGCGAAGTACATGCTAAGGACCCTGGATAAAGACATGGTTACTGAGAAGGACATCCTAATCGTTACTGAGAAGGACATCCTAATGGTTACTGAGAAGAGCATGCTAATGGTTACTGAGAAGGACATGCTAATGGTTACTGAGAAGGACATCCTAATGGTTACTGAGGAGGACATCCTAATGTTCCTGGATACTGACATGGTTACTGAGAAGACATCCTAATGGTTACTGAGAAGGACATCCCAATGACCCTGGATACTGACATGGTTACTGAGAAATACATCCTAATGGTTACTGCGAAGTACATGCTAAGGACCCTGGATAAAGACATGGTTACTGAGAAGGACATCCTAATGGTTACTGAGAAGGACATCGTAATGGTTACTGATAAGAGCATGCTAATGGTTACTGAGAAGGACATGCTAATGGTTACTGAGAAGGACATCCTAATGGTTACTGAGGAGGACATCCTAATGCTCCTGGATACTGACATGGTTACTGAGAAGACATCCTAATGGTTACTGAGAAGGACATCCTAATGTTTACTGAGAAGGACATCCTAATGTCCCTGGATACTGACATGGTTTCTGAGAAGGACATCCTAATGGTTACTGAGAAGAACGTCCTAATGCTTACCGAGAAGGACATCCTAATGGTTACCGACAAGGACATCCTAATTGTTACTGAGAAGGACATCCTAATAGTTAATGAGAAGGACATCCTAATGGTTACTGAGAAGGACATCCTAATGGTTACTGAGAAGGACATCCTAATTGTTACTGAGAAGGGCATCCTAATGGTTACTTAGAACGACATGCTCATGGTTACTGAGAAAGATATCCGAATGGTTACTGAGAAGGACATCCTAATGGTTACTGAGAAGGACATCCTAATGGTTACTGAGAAGGAAATCCTAATGACCCTGGATACTGACATGGCTACTGAGAAGCACATCCTAATGGTTACTGAGAAGGACATCCTAATGGTTACTGAGAAAGACATCCTAATGACCCTGGATACTGACATGGTTAATGAGAATGACATCCCAATGACCCTGGAAACTGACATGGTTACTGAGAAGGACATCCTAATTGTTACTGAGAAGGACATCCTAATGGTTACTGAGAAATACATCATAATGGTTACTGAGAAGGACATCCTAATGGTTACTGAGAAGGACATTCTAATGGTTACTGAGAAGGACATCCTAATGGTTACTGAGAAGGACATCCTAATGGCCCTGGATACTGACATGGTTACTGAGGAGGACATCCTAATGGTTACTGAGAAGGACATCCTAATGCTTACCGAGAAGGACATCCTAATGGTTACTGAGAAGGACATCCTAATGGTCCTGGATACTGACATTGTTACTGAGAAGGACATCCTAATGGATTCTGAGAAGGACATCCTAATGGTTACTGAGAAGGACATCCTAAGGGTCCTGGATACTGACATGGTTACTGAGAAGGACATCCTAGTGGTTACTGAGAAGGACATCCTAGTGGTTACCGAGAAGGACATCCTAATGGTTACTGAGAAGGACATCCTAATGGTTACTGAGAAGGACATCCTAATGGTTACTGAGAAAGACATCCTAATGGCCCTGGATACTGACATGGTTACTGAGAAGGACATCCTAATGGTTACTGAGAAGAACATCATAATGGTTACTGAGAAGGACATCCCAATGACCCTGGATACTGACATGGTTACTGAGAAATACATCCTAATGGTTACTGAGAAGTACATGCTAAGGACCCTGGATAAAGACATGGTTACTGAGAAGGACATCCTAATGGTTACTGAGAAGGACATCCTAATGGTTACTGATAAGAGCATGCTAATGGTTACTGAGAAGGACATGCTAATGGTTACTGAGAAGGACATCCTAAGGGTCCTGGATACTGACATGGTTACTGAGAAGGACATCCTAGTGGTTACTGAGAAGGACATCCTAGTGGTTACCGAGAAGGACATCCTAATGGTTACTGAGAAGGACATCCTAATGGTTACTGAGAAGGACATCCTAATGGTTACTGAGAAAGACATCCTAATGGCCCTGGATACTGACATGGTTACTGAGAAGGACATCCTAATGGTTACTGAGAAGAACATCATAATGGTTACTGAGAAGGACATCCCAATGACCCTGGATACTGACATGGTTACTGAGAAATACATCCTAATGGTTACTGAGAAGTACATGCTAAGGACCCTGGATAAAGACATGGTTACTGAGAAGGACATCCTAATGGTTACTGAGAAGGACATCCTAATGGTTACTGATAAGAGCATGCTAATGGTTACTGAGAAGGACATGCTAATGGTTACTGAGAAGGACATCCTAATGGTTACTGAGGAGGACATCCTAATGCTCCTGGATACTGACATGGTTACTGAGAAGACATCCTAATGGTTACCGAGAAGGACATCCTAATGACCCTGGATACTGACATGGTTACTGAGAAGGACATCCTAATGGTTACTGAGAAGGACATCCTAATGTTTACTGAGAAGGACATCCTAATGTCCCTGGATACTGACATGGTTTCTGAGAAGGACATCCTAATGTTTACTGAGAAGGACATCCTAATGGTCCTGGATACTGACATGGTTACTGAGAAGGACATCCTAGTGGTTACCGAGAAGGAAATCCTAATGGTTACCGAGAAGGACATCCTAATGGTTACTGAGAAGGACATCCTAATGGTTACTGAGAAAAACATCCTAATGGCCCTGGATACTGACATGGTTACTGAGAAGGACATCCTAATGGTTAATGAGAAGAACATCATAATGGTTACTGAGAAGGACATCCCAATGACCCTGGATACTGACATGGTTACTGAGAAATACATCCTAATGGTTACTGAGAAGTACATGCTAAGGACCCTGGATAAAGACATGGTTACTGAGAAGGACATCCTAATGGTTACTGAGAAGGACATCCTAATGGTTACTGAGAAGAGCATGCTAATGGTTACTGAGAAGGACATGCTAATGGTTACTGAGAAGGACATCCTAATGGTTACTGAGGAGGACATCCTAATGTTCCTGGATACTGACATGGTTACTGAGAAGACATCCTAATGGTTACTGAGAAGGACATCCTAATGACCCTGGATACTGACATGGTTACTGAGAAGGACATCCTAATGGTTACTGAGAAGGACATCCTAATGTTTACTGAGAAGGACATCCTAATGTCCCTGGATACTGACATGGTTTCTGAGAAGGACATCCTAATGTTTACTGAGAAGGACATCCTAATGGTCCTGGATACTGACATGGTTACTGAGAAGGACATCCTAATGGTTACTGAGAAGGACATCCTAATGGTTACTGAGAAGGACATCCTAATGCTTACCGAGAAGGACATCCTAATGGTTACTGAGAAGGACATCCTAATGCTTACCGAGAAGGACATCCTAATGGTTACTGAGAAGGACATCCTAATGGTTATTGAGAAAGAATCCTAATGGTTAATGAGAAGGACATCCTAATGACCCTGGATACTGACATGGTTACTGAGAAGGACATCCTAATGGATACTGAGAAGGAAATCCTAATGACCCTGGATACTGACATGGTTACTGAGAAGGACATCCTAATGGTTACTGAGAAAGACATTCTAATGGCCCTGGATACTGACATGGTTACTGAGAAGGACATCCTAATGGTTACTGAGAAGAACATCATAAAGGTTACTGAGAAGGACATCCCAATGACCCTGGATACTGACATGGTTACTGAGAAATACATCCTAATGGTTACTGAGAAGTACATGCTAAGGACCCTGGATAAAGACATGGTTACTGAGAAGGACATCCTAATGGTTACTGAGAAGGACATCCTAATGGTTACTGAGAAGAGCATGCTAATGGTTACTGAGAAGGACATGCTAATGGTTACTGAGAAGGACATCCTAATGGTTACTGAGGAGGACATCCTAATGTTCCTGGATACTGACATGGTTACTGAGAAGACATCCTAATGGTTACTGAGGAGGACATCCTAATGACCCTGGATACTGACATGGTTACTGAGAAGGACATCCTAATGGTTACTGAGAAGGACATCCTAATGTTTACTGAGAAGGACATCCTAATGGTCCTGGATACTGACATGGTTACTGAGAAGGACATCCTAATGGTTACTGAGAAGGACATCCTAATGGTTACTGAGAAGGACATCCTAATGCTTACCGAGAAGGACATCCTAATGGTTACTGAGAAGGACATCCTAATGCTTACCTAGAAGGACATCCTAATGGTTACTGAGAAGGACATCCTAATGGTTACTGAGAAAGAATCCTAATGGTTAATGAGAAGGACATCCTAATGACCCTGGATACTGACATGGTTACTGAGAAGGACATCCTAATGGATACCGGATCAGGAAATCCTAATGACCCTGGATACTGACATGGTTACTGAGAAGGACATCCTAATGGTTACTGAGAAAGACATCCTAATGGCCCTGGATAGTGACATGGTTACTGAGAAGGACATCCTAATGGTTACTGAGAAGAACATCATAATGGTTACTGAGAAGGACATCCCAATGACCCTGGATACTGACATGGTTACTGAGAAATACATCCTAATGGTTACTGAGAAGTACATGCTAAGGACCCTGGATAAAGACATGGTTACTGAGAAGGACATCCTAATGGTTACTGAGAAGGACATCCTAATGGTTACTGAGAAGAGCATGCTAATTGTTACTGAGAAGGACATGCTAATGGTTACTGAGAAGGACATCCTAATGGTTACTGAGGAGGACATCCTAATGTTCCTGGATACTGACATGGTTACTGAGAAGACATCCTAATGGTTACTGAGAAGGACATCCTAATGACCCTGGATACTGACATGGTTACTGAGAAGGACATCCTAATGGTTACTGAGAAGGACATCCTAATATTTACTGAGAAGGACATCCTAATGTCCCTGGATACTGACATGGTTTCTGAGAAGGACATCCTAATGTTTACTGAGAAGGACATCCTAATGGTCCTGGATACTGACATGGTTACTGAGAAGGACATCCTAATGGTTACTGAGAAGGACATCCTAATGGTTACTGAGAAGGACATCCTAATGCTTACCGAGAAGGACATCCTAATGGTTACTGAGAAGGACATCCTAATTCTTACCGAGAAGGACATCCTAATGGTTACTGAGAAGGACATCCTAATGGTTACTGAGAAGGACATCCTAATGGTTACTGAGAAGGACATCCTAATGTCCCTGGATACTGACATGGTTTCTGAGAAGGACATCCTAATGTTTACTGAGAAGGACATCCTAATGGTCCTGGATACTGACATGGTTACTGAGAAGGACATCCTAGTGGTTACCGAGAAGGAAATCCTAATGGTTACCGAGAAGGACATCCTAATGGTTACTGAGAAGGACATCCTAATGGTTACTGAGAAAAACATCCTAATGGCCCTGGATACTGACATGGTTACTGAGAAGGACATCCTAATGGTTAATGAGAAGAACATCATAATGGTTACTGAGAAGGACATCCCAATGACCCTGGATACTGACATGGTTACTGAGAAATACATCCTAATGGTTACTGAGAAGTACATGCTAAGGACCCTGGATAAAGACATGGTTACTGAGAAGGACATCCTAATGGTTACTGAGAAGGACATCCTAATGGTTACTGAGAAGAGCATGCTAATGGTTACTGAGAAGGACATGCTAATGGTTACTGAGAAGGACATCCTAATGGTTACTGAGGAGGACATCCTAATGTTCCTGGATACTGACATGGTTACTGAGAAGACATCCTAATGGTTACTGAGAAGGACATCCTAATGACCCTGGATACTGACATGGTTACTGAGAAGGACATCCTAATGGTTACTGAGAAGGACATCCTAATGTTTACTGAGAAGGACATCCTAATGTCCCTGGATACTGACATGGTTTCTGAGAAGGACATCCTAATGTTTACTGAGAAGGACATCCTAATGGTCCTGGATACTGACATGGTTACTGAGAAGGACATCCTAATGGTTACTGAGAAGGACATCCTAATGGTTACTGAGAAGGACATCCTAATGCTTACCGAGAAGGACATCCTAATGGTTACTGAGAAGGACATCCTAATGCTTACCGAGAAGGACATCCTAATGGTTACTGAGAAGGACATCCTAATGGTTATTGAGAAAGAATCCTAATGGTTAATGAGAAGGACATCCTAATGACCCTGGATACTGACATGGTTACTGAGAAGGACATCCTAATGGATACTGAGAAGGAAATCCTAATGACCCTGGATACTGACATGGTTACTGAGAAGGACATCCTAATGGTTACTGAGAAAGACATTCTAATGGCCCTGGATACTGACATGGTTACTGAGAAGGACATCCTAATGGTTACTGAGAAGAACATCATAAAGGTTACTGAGAAGGACATCCCAATGACCCTGGATACTGACATGGTTACTGAGAAATACATCCTAATGGTTACTGAGAAGTACATGCTAAGGACCCTGGATAAAGACATGGTTACTGAGAAGGACATCCTAATGGTTACTGAGAAGGACATCCTAATGGTTACTGAGAAGAGCATGCTAATGGTTACTGAGAAGGACATGCTAATGGTTACTGAGAAGGACATCCTAATGGTTACTGAGGAGGACATCCTAATGTTCCTGGATACTGACATGGTTACTGAGAAGACATCCTAATGGTTACTGAGGAGGACATCCTAATGACCCTGGATACTGACATGGTTACTGAGAAGGACATCCTAATGGTTACTGAGAAGGACATCCTAATGTTTACTGAGAAGGACATCCTAATGGTCCTGGATACTGACATGGTTACTGAGAAGGACATCCTAATGGTTACTGAGAAGGACATCCTAATGGTTACTGAGAAGGACATCCTAATGCTTACCGAGAAGGACATCCTAATGGTTACTGAGAAGGACATCCTAATGCTTACCTAGAAGGACATCCTAATGGTTACTGAGAAGGACATCCTAATGGTTACTGAGAAAGAATCCTAATGGTTAATGAGAAGGACATCCTAATGACCCTGGATACTGACATGGTTACTGAGAAGGACATCCTAATGGATACCGGATCAGGAAATCCTAATGACCCTGGATACTGACATGGTTACTGAGAAGGACATCCTAATGGTTACTGAGAAAGACATCCTAATGGCCCTGGATAGTGACATGGTTACTGAGAAGGACATCCTAATGGTTACTGAGAAGAACATCATAATGGTTACTGAGAAGGACATCCCAATGACCCTGGATACTGACATGGTTACTGAGAAATACATCCTAATGGTTACTGAGAAGTACATGCTAAGGACCCTGGATAAAGACATGGTTACTGAGAAGGACATCCTAATGGTTACTGAGAAGGACATCCTAATGGTTACTGAGAAGAGCATGCTAATTGTTACTGAGAAGGACATGCTAATGGTTACTGAGAAGGACATCCTAATGGTTACTGAGGAGGACATCCTAATGTTCCTGGATACTGACATGGTTACTGAGAAGACATCCTAATGGTTACTGAGAAGGACATCCTAATGACCCTGGATACTGACATGGTTACTGAGAAGGACATCCTAATGGTTACTGAGAAGGACATCCTAATATTTACTGAGAAGGACATCCTAATGTCCCTGGATACTGACATGGTTTCTGAGAAGGACATCCTAATGTTTACTGAGAAGGACATCCTAATGGTCCTGGATACTGACATGGTTACTGAGAAGGACATCCTAATGGTTACTGAGAAGGACATCCTAATGGTTACTGAGAAGGACATCCTAATGCTTACCGAGAAGGACATCCTAATGGTTACTGAGAAGGACATCCTAATTCTTACCGAGAAGGACATCCTAATGGTTACTGAGAAGGACATCCTAATGGTTACTGAGAAGGACATCCTAATGGTTACTGAGAAGGACATCCTAATGGCCCTGGATACTGACATGGTTACTGAGGAGGACATCCTAATGGTTACTGAGAAGGACATCCTAATGCTTACCGAGAAGGACATCCTAATGGTTACTGAGAAGGACATCCTAATGGTCCTGGATACTGACATTGTTACTGAGAAGGACATCCTAATGGTTTCTGAGAAGGACATCCTAATGGTTACTGAGAAGGACATCCTAAGGGTCCTGGATACTGACATGGTTACTGAGAAGGACATCCTAGTGGTTACTGAGAAGGACATCCTAGTGGTTACCGAGAAGGACATCCTAATGGTTACTGAGAAGGACATCCTAATGGTTACTGAGAAGGACATCCTAATGGTTACTGAGAAAGACATCCTAATTGCCCTGGATACTGACATGGTTACTGAGAAGGACATCCTAATGGTTACTGAGAAGAACATCATAATGGTTACTGAGAAATACATCCTAATGGTTACTGAGAAGTACATGCTAAGGACCCTGGATAAAGACATGGTTACTGAGAAGGACATCCTAATGGTTACTGAGAAGGACATCGTAATGGTTACTGATAAGAGCATGCTAATGGTTACTGAGAAGGACATGCTAATGGTTACTGAGAAGGACATCCTAATGGTTACTGAGGAGGACATCCCAATGCTCCTGGATACTGACATGGTTACTGAGAAGACATCCTAATGGTTACTGAGAAGGACATCCTAATGACCCTGGATACTGACATGGTTACTGAGAAGGACATCCTAATGGTTACTGAGAAGGACATCCTAATGTTTACTGAGAAGGACATCCTAATGTCCCTGGATACTGACATGGTTTCTGAGAAGGACATCCTAATGTTTACTGAGAAGGACATCCTAATGGTCCTGGATACTGACATGGTTACTGAGAAGGACATCCTAGTGGTTACCGAGAAGGAAATCCTAATGGTTACCGAGAAGGACATCCTAATGGTTACTGAGAAGGACATCCTAATGGTTACTGAGAAAAACATCCTAATGGCCCTGGATACTGACATGGTTACAGAGAAGGACATCCTAATGGTTACTGAGAAGAACATCATAATGGTTACTGAGAAGGACATCCCAATGACCCTGGATACTGACATGGTTACTGAGAAATACATCCTAATGGTTACTGCGAAGTACATGCTAAGGACCCTGGATAAAGACATGGTTACAGAGAAGGACATCCTAATCGTTACTGAGAAGGACATCCTAATGGTTACTGAGAAGAGCATGCTAATGGTTACTGAGAAGGACATGCTAATGGTTACTGAGAAGGACATCCTAATGGTTACTGAGGAGGACATCCTAATGTTCCTGGATACTGACATGGTTACTGAGAAGACATCCTAATGGTTACTGAGAAGGACATCCCAATGACCCTGGATACTGACATGGTTACTGAGAAATACATCCTAATGGTTACTGAGAAGTACATGCTAAGGACCCTGGATAAAGACATGGTTACTGAGAAGGACATCCTAATGGTTACTGAGAAGGACATCGTAATGGTTACTGATAAGAGCATGCTAATGGTTACTGAGAAGGACATGCTAATGGTTACTGAGAAGGACATCCTAATGGTTACTGAGGAGGACATCCTAATGCTCCTGGATACTGACATGGTTACTGAGAAGACATCCTAATGGTTACTGAGAAGGACATCCTAATGTTTACTGAGAAGGACATCCTAATGTCCCTGGATACTGACATGGTTTCTGAGAAGGACATCCTAATGTTTACTGAGAAGGACATCCTAATGGTCCTGGATACTGACATGGTTACTGAGAAGGACATCCTAGTGGTTACCGAGAAGGAAATCCTAATGGTTACCGAGAAGGACATCCTAATGGTTACTGAGAAGGACATCCTAATGGTTACTGAGAAAAACATCCTAATGGCCCTGGATACTGACATGGTTACTGAGAAGGACATCCTAATGGTTAATGAGAAGAACATCATAATGGTTACTGAGAAGGACATCCCAATGACCCTGGATACTGACATGGTTACTGAGAAATACATCCTAATGGTTACTGAGAAGTACATGCTAAGGACCCTGGATAAAGACATGGTTACTGAGAAGGACATCCTAATGGTTACTGAGAAGGACATCCTAATGTTTACTGAGAAGGACATCCTAATGTCCCTGGATACTGACATGGTTTCTGAGAAGGACATCCTAATGTTTACTGAGAAGGACATCCTAATGGTCCTGGATACTGACATGGTTACTGAGAAGGACATCCTAATGGTTACTGAGAAGGACATCCTAATGGTTACTGAGAAGGACATCCTAATGCTTACCGAGAAGGACATCCTAATGGTTACTGAGAAGGACATCCTAATGCTTACCGAGAAAGACATCCTAATGGTTACTGAGAAGGACATCCTAATGGTTACTGAGAAAGAATCCTAATGGTTAATGAGAAGGACATCCTAATGACCCTGGATACTGACATGGTTACTGAGAAGGACATCCTAATGGATACTGAGAAGGAAATCCTAATGACCCTGGATACTGACATGGTTACTGAGAAGGACATCCTAATGGTTACTGATAAAGACATTCTAATGGCCCTGGATACTGACATGGTTACTGAGAAGGACATCCTAATGGTTACTGAGAAGAACATCATAAAGGTTACTGAGAAGGACATCCCAATGACCCTGGATACTGACATGGTTACTGAGAAATACATCCTAATGGTTACTGAGAAGTACATGCTAAGGACCCTGGATAAAGACATGGTTACTGAGAAGGACATCCTAATGCTTACTGAGAAGGACATCCTAATGGTTACTGAGAAGAGCATGCTAATGGTTACTGAGAAGGACATGGTAATGGTTACTGAGAAGGACATCCTAATGGTTACTGAGGAGGACATCCTAATGTTCCTGGATACTGACATGGTTACTGAGAAGACATCCTAATGGTTACTGAGAAGGACATCCTAATGACCCTGGATACTGACATGGTTACTGAGAAGGACATCCTAATGGTTACTGAGAAGGACATCCTAATGTTTACTGAGAAGGACATCCTAATGGTCCTGGATACTGACATGGTTACTGAGAAGGACATCCTAATGGTTACTGAGAAGGACATCCTAATGGTTACTGAGAAGGACATCCTAATGCTTACCGAGAAGGACGTCCTAATGGTTACTGAGAAGGACATCCTAATGCTTACCGAGAAGGACATCCTAATGGTTACTGAGAAGGACATCCTAATGGTTACTGAGAAAGAATCCTAATGGTTAATGAGAAGGACATCCTAATGACCCTGGATACTGACATGGTTACTGAGAAGGACATCCTAATGGATACCGGATCAGGAAATCCTAATGACCCTGGATACTGACATGGTTACTGAGAAGGACATCCTAATGGTTACTGAGAAAGACATCCTAATGGCCCTGGATACTGACATGGTTACTGAGAAGGACATCCTAATGGTTACTGAGAAGAACATCATAATGGTTACTGAGAAGGACATCCCAATGACCCTGGATACTGACATGGTTACTGAGAAATACATCCTAATGGTTACTGAGAAGTACATGCTAAGGACCCTGGATAAAGACATGGTTACTGAGAAGGACATCCTAATGGTTACTGAGAAGGACATCCTAATGGTTACTGAGAAGAGCATGCTAATTGTTACTGAGAAGGACATGCTAATGGTTACTGAGAAGGACATCCTAATGGTTACTGAGGAGGACATCCTAATGTTCCTGGATACTGACATGGTTACTGAGAAGACATCCTAATGGTTACTGAGAAGGACATCCTAATGTTCCTGGATACTGACATGGTTACTGAGAAGGACATCCTAATGGTTACTGAGAAGGACATCCTAATGGTTACTGAGAAGGAAATCCTAATGGTTACTGAGAAGGACATCCTAATGCTTACCGAGAAGGACATCCTAATGGTTACTGAGAAGGACATCCTAATTCTTACCGAGAAGGACATCCTAATGGTTACTAAGAAGGACATCCTAATGGTTACTGAGAAGGACATCCTAATGGTTACTGAGAAGGACATCCTAATGGCCCTGGATACTGACATGGTTACTGAGGAGGACATCCTAATGGTTACTGAGAAGGACATCCTAATGCTTACCGAGAAGGACATCCTAATGGTTACTGAGAAGGACATCCTAATGGTCCTGGATACTGACATTGTTACTGAGAAGGACATCCTAATGGTTTCTGAGAAGGACATCCTAATGGTTACTGAGAAGGACATCCTAAGGGTCCTGGATACTGACATGGTTACTGAGAAGGACATCCTAGTGGTTACTGAGAAGGACATCCTAGTGGTTACCGAGAAGGACATCCTAATGGTTACTGAGAAGGACATCCTAATGGTTACTGAGAAGGACATCCTAATGGTTACTGAGAAAGACATCCTAATGGCCCTGGATACTGACATGGTTACTGAGAAGGACATCCTAATGGTTACTGAGAAGAACATCATATTGG
This sequence comes from Oncorhynchus clarkii lewisi, assembly GCF_045791955.1. Classification (NCBI taxonomy): domain Eukaryota; kingdom Metazoa; phylum Chordata; class Actinopteri; order Salmoniformes; family Salmonidae; genus Oncorhynchus; species Oncorhynchus clarkii. The sequence continues at coordinate 35,817,349 of NC_092162.1, read as the reverse complement.
TTACTGAGAAATACATCCTAATGGTTACTGAGAAGTACATGCTAAGGACCCTGGATAAAGACATGGTTACTGAGAAAGACATCCTAATGGTTACTGAGAAGGACATCCTAATGGTTACTGAGAAGGACATGCTAATGGTTACTGAGAAGGACATCCTAATGGTTACTGAGGAGGACATCCTAATGACCCTGGATACTGACATGGTTACTGAGAAGGACATCCTAATGGTTACTGAGAAGGACATCCTAATGTTTACTGAGAAGGACATCCTAATGTCCCTGGATACTGACATGGTTTCTGAGAAGGACATCCTAATGTTTACTGAGAAGGACATCCTAATGGTCCTGGATACTGACATGGTTACTGAGAAGGACATCCTAGTGGTTACCGAGAAGGAAATCCTAATGGTTACCGAGAAGGACATCCTAATGGTTACTGAGAAGGACATCCTATTACTGAGAAGAACATCATAATGGTTACTTAGAAGGACATCCCAATGACCCTGGATACTGACATGGTTACTGAGAAATACATCCTAATGGTTACTGCGAAGTACATGCTAAGGACCCTGGATAAAGACATGGTTACTGAGAAGGACATCCTAATCGTTACTTAGAAGGACATCCTAATGGTTACTGAGAAGAGCATGCTAATGGTTACTGAGAAGGACATGCTAATGGTTACTGAGAAGGACATCCTAATGGTTACTGAGGAGGACATCCTAATGCTCCTGGATACTGACATGGTTACTGAGAAGACATCCTAATGGTTACTGAGAAGGACATCCTAATGACCCTGGATACTGACATGGTTACTGAGAAATACATCCTAATGGTTACTGAGAAGTACATGCTAAGGACCCTGGATAAAGACATGGTTACTGAGAAGGACATCCTAATGGTTACTGAGAAGGACAGTTACTGAGGAGGACATCCTAATGCTCCTGGATACTGACATGGCTACTGAGAAGGACATCCTAATGGTTACTGAGAAGGACATCCTAATGTTTACTGAGAAGGACATCCTAATGTCCCTGGATACTGACATGGTTTCTGAGAAGGACATCCTAATGTTTACTGAGAAGGACATCCTAATGGTCCTGGATACTGACATGGTTACTGAGAAGGACATCCTAGTGGTTACCGAGAAGGAAATCCTAATGGTTACCGAGAAGGACATCCTAATGGTTACTGAGAAGGACATCCTAATGGTTACTGAGAAAAACATCCTAATGGCCCTGGATACTGACATGGTTACTGAGAAGGACATCCTAATGGTTACTGAGAAGAACATCATAATGGTTACTGAGAAGGACATCCCAATGACCCTGGATACTGACATGGTTACTGAGAAATACATCCTAATGGTTACTGAGAAGTACATGCTAAGGACCCTGGATAAAGACATGGTTACTGAGAAGGACATCCTAATGGTTACTGAGAAGGACATCCTAATGGTTACTGAGAAGAGCATGCTAATGGTTACTGAGAAGGACATGCTAATGGTTACTGAGAAGGACATCCTAATGGTTACTGAGGAGGACATCCTAATGTTCCTGGATACTGACATGGTTACTGAGAAGACATCCTAATGGTTACTGAGAAGGACATCCTAATGACCCTGGATACTGACATGGTTACTGAGAAGGACATCCTAATGGTTACTGAGAAGGACATCCTAATGTTTACTGAGAAGGACATCCTAATGTCCCTGGATACTGACATGGTTTCTGAGAAGGACATCCTAATGTTTACTGAGAAGGACATCCTAATGGTCCTGGATACTGACATGGTTACTGAGAAGGACATCCTAATGGTTACTGAGAAGGACATCCTAATGGTTACTGAGAAGGACATCCTAATGCTTACCGAGAAGGACATCCTAATGGTTACTGAGAAGGACATCCTAATGCTTACCGAGAAGGACATCCTAATGGTTACTGAGAAGGACATCCTAATGGTTACTGAGAAAGAATCCTAATGGTTAATGAGAAGGACATCCTAATGACCCTGGATACTGACATGGTTACTGAGAAGGACATCCTAATGGATACTGAGAAGGAAATCCTAATGACCCTGGATACTGACATGGTTACTGAGAAGGACATCCTAATGGTTACTGAGAAAGACATCCTAATGGCCCTGGATACTGACATGGTTACTGAGAAGGACATCCTAATGGTTACTGAGAAGAACATCATAATGGTTACTGAGAAGGACATCCCAATGACCCTGGATACTGACATGGTTACTGAGAAATACATCCTAATGGTTACTGAGAAGTACATCCTAATGGTTACTGAGAAGAGCATGCTAATGGTTACTGAGAAGGACATGCTAATGGTTACTGAGAAGGACATCCTAATGGTTAACATGGTTACTGAGAAGACATCCTAATGGTTACTGAGAAGGACATCCTAATGACCCTGGATACTGACATGGTTACTGAGAAGGACATCCTAATGGTTACTGAGAAGGACATCCTAATGTTTACTGAGAAGGACATCCTAATGGTCCTGGATACTGACATGGTTACTGAGAAGGACATCCTAATGGTTACTGAGAAGGACATCCTAATGGTTACTGAGAAGGACATCCTAATGCTTACCGAGAAGGATCCTAATGGTTATGAGAAGGACATCCTAATGCTTGAGAAGGACATCCTAATGGTTACTGAGAAAGAACCTAATGGTTAATGAGAAGGACATCCTAATGACCCTGGATACTGACATGGTTACTGAGAAGGACATCCTAATGGATACCGGATCAGGTTCCTGGATACTGACATGGTTACTGAGAAGGACATCCTAATGGTTACTGAGAAAGACATCCTAATGGCCCTGGATACTGACATGGTTACTGAGAAGGACATCCTAATGGTTACTGAGAAGAACATCATAATGGTTACTGAGAAGGACATCCCAATGACCCTGGATACTGACATGGTTACTGAGAAATACATCCTAATGGTTACTGAGAAGTACATGCTAAGGACCCTGGATAAAGACATGGTTACTGAGAAGGACATCCTAATGGTTACTGAGAAGGACATCCTAATGGTTACTGAGAAGAGCATGCTAATTGTTACTGAGAAGGACATGCTAATGGTTACTGAGAAGGACATCCTAATGGTTACTGAGGAGGACATCCTAATGTTCCTGGATACTGACATGGTTACTGAGAAGACATCCTAATGGTTACTGAGAAGGACATCCTAATGTTCCTGGATACTGACATGGTTACTGAGAAGGACATCCTAATGGTTACTGAGAAGGACATCCTAATGGTTACTGAGAAGGAAATCCTAATGGTTACTGAGAAGGACATCCTAATGCTTACCGAGAAGGACATCCTAATGGTTACTGAGAAGGACATCCTAATTCTTACCGAGAAGGACATCCTAATGGTTACTGAGAAGGACATCCTAATGGTTACTGAGAAGGACATCCTAATGGTTACTGAGAAGGACATCCTAATGGCCCTGGATACTGACATGGTTACTGAGGAGGACATCCTAATGGTTACTGAGAAGGACATCCTAATGCTTACCGAGAAGGACATCCTAATGGTTACTGAGAAGGACATCCTAATGGTCCTGGATACTGACATTGTTACTGAGAAGGACATCCTAATGGTTTCTGAGAAGGACATCCTAATGGTTACTGAGAAGGACATCCTAAGGGTCCTGGATACTGACATGGTTACTGAGAAGGACATCCTAGTGGTTACTGAGAAGGACATCCTAGTGGTTACCGAGAAGGACATCCTAATGGTTACTGAGAAGGACATCCTAATGGTTACTGAGAAGGACATCCTAATGGTTACTGAGAAAGACATCCTAATGGCCCTGGATACTGACATGGTTACTGAGAAGGACATCCTAATGGTTACTGAGAAGAACATCATAATGGTTACTGAGAAATACATCCTAATGGTTACTGAGAAGTACATGCTAAGGACCCTGGATAAAGACATGGTTACTGAGAAAGACATCCTAATGGTTACTGAGAATGGACATAAGAGCATGCTAATGGTTACTGAGAAGGACATGCTAATGGTTACTGAGAAGGACATCCTAATGGTTACTGAGGAGGACATCCCAATGCTCCTGGATACTGACATGGTTACTGAGAAGACATCCTAATGGTTACTGAGAAGGACATCCTAATGACCCTGGATACTGACATGGTTACTGAGAAGGACATCCTAATGGTTACTGAGAAGGACATCCTAATGTTTACTGAGAAGGACATCCTAATGTCCCTGGATACTGACATGGTTTCTGAGAAGGACATCCTAATGTTTACTGAGAAGGACATCCTAATGGTCCTGGATACTGACATGGTTACTGAGAAGGACATCCTAGTGGTTACCGAGAAGGAAATCCTAATGGTTACCGAGAAGGACATCCTAATGGTTACTGAGAAGGACATCCTAATGGTTACTGAGAAAAACATCCTAATGGCCCTGGATACTGACATGGTTACAGAGAAGGACATCCTAATGGTTACTGAGAAGAACATCATAATGGTTACTGAGAAGGACATCCCAATGACCCTGGATACTGACATGGTTACTGAGAAATACATCCTAATGGTTACTGCGAAGTACATGCTAAGGACCCTGGATAAAGACATGGTTACTGAGAAGGACATCCTAATCGTTACTTAGAAGGACATCCTAATGGTTACTGAGAAGAGCATGCTAATGGTTACTGAGAAGGACATGCTAATGGTTACTGAGAAGGACATCCTAATGGTTACTGAGGAGGACATCCTAATGTTCCTGGATACTGACATGGTTACTGAGAAGACATCCTAATGGTTACTGAGAAGGACATCCCAATGACCCTGGATACTGACATGGTTACTGAGAAATACATCCTAATGGTTACTGAGAAGTACATGCTAAGGACCCTGGATAAAGACATGGTTACTGAGAAGGACATCCTAATGGTTACTGAGAAGGACATCGTAATGGTTACTGATAAGAGCATGCTAATGGTTACTGAGAAGGACATGCTAATGGTTACTGAGAAGGACATCCTAATGGTTACTGAGGAGGACATCCTAATGCTCCTGGATACTGACATGGCTACTGAGAAGACATCCTAATGGTTACTGAGAAGGACATCCTAATGTTTACTGAGAAGGACATCCTAATGTCCCTGGATACTGACATGGTTTCTGAGAAGGACATCCTAATGTTTACTGAGAAGGACATCCTAATGGTCCTGGATACTGACATGGTTACTGAGAAGGACATCCTAGTGGTTACCGAGAAGGAAATCCTAATGGTTACCGAGAAGGACATCCTAATGGTTACTGAGAAGGACATCCTAATGGTTACTGAGAAAAACATCCTAATGGCCCTGGATACTGACATGGTTACTGAGAAGGACATCCTAATGGTTAATGAGAAGAACATCATAATGGTTACTGAGAAGGACATCCCAATGACCCTGGATACTGACATGGTTACTGAGAAATACATCCTAATGGTTACTGAGAAGTACATGCTAAGGACCCTCGATAAAGACATGGTTACTGAGAAGGACATCAAATTGGTTACTGAGAAGGACATCCTAATGGTTACTGAGAAGAGCATGCTAATGGTTACTGAGAAGGACATGCTAATGGTTACTGAGAAGGACATCCTAATGGTTACTGAGGAGGACATCCTAATGTTGCTGGATACTGACATGGTTACATAGAAGACATCCTAATGGTTACTGAGAAGGACATCCTAATGACCCTGGATACTGACATGGTTACTGAGAAGGACATCCTAATGGTTACTGAGAAGGACATCCTAATGTTTACTGAGAAGGACATCCTAATGTCCCTGGATACTGACATGGTTTCTGAGAAGGACATCCTAATGTTTACTGAGAAGGACATCCTAATGGTCCTGGATACTGACATGGTTACTGAGAAGGACATCCTAATGGTTACTGAGAAGGACATCCTAATGGTTACTGAGAAGGACATCCTAATGCTTACCGAGAAGGACATCCTAATGGTTACTGAGAAGGACATCCTAATGGTTACTGAGAAAGAATCCTAATGGTTAATGAGAAGGACATTCTAATGACCCTGGATACTGACATGGTTACTGAGAAGGACATCCTAATGGATACTGAGCAGGAAATCCTAATGACCCTGGATACTGACATGGTTACTGAGAAGGACATCCTAATGGTTACTGAGAAAGACATCCTAATGACCATGGATACTGACATGGTTACTGAGAAGGACATCCTATAATGACCCTGGATACTGACAAGGTTACTGAGAAAGACATCCTAATGGCCCTGGATACTGACATGGTTAATGAGAATGACATCCCAATGACCCTGGAAACTGACATGGTTACTGAGAAGGACATCCTAATGCTTACCGAGAAAGACATCCTAATGGTTACTGAGAAGGACATCCTAATGGTTACTGAGAAAGAATCCTAATGGTTAATGAGAAGGACATCCTAATGACCCTGGATACTGACATGGTTACTGAGAAGGACATCCTAATGGATACTGAGAAGGAAATCCTAATGACCCTGGATACTGACATGGTTACTGAGAAGGACATCCTAATGGTTACTGAGAAAGACATTCTAATGGCCCTGGATACTGACATGGTTACTGAGAAGGACATCCTAATGGTTACTGAGAAGAACATAATAAAGGTTACTGAGAAGGACATCCCAATGACCCTGGATACTGACATGGTTACTGAGAAATACATCCTAATGGTTACTGAGAAGGACATCCTAATGGTTACTGAGAAGAGCATGCTAATGGTTACTGAGAAGGACATGCTAATGGTTACTGAGAAGGACATCCTAATGGTTACTGAGGAGGACATCCTAATGTTCCTGGATACTGACATGGTTACTGAGAAGACATCCTAATGGTTACTGAGAAGGACATCCTAATGACCCTGGATACTGACATGGTTACTGAGAAGGACATCCTAATGGTTACTGAGAAGGACATCCTAATGTTTACTGAGAAGGACATCCTAATGGTCCTGGATACTGACATGGTTACTGAGAAGGACATCCTAATGGTTACTGAGAAGGACATCCTAATGGTTACTGAGAAGGACATCCTAATGCTTACCGAGAAGGACGTCCTAATGGTTACTGAGAAGGACATCCTAATGCTTACCGAGAAGGACATCCTAATGGTTACTGAGAAGGACATCCTAATGGTTACTGAGAAAGAATCCTAATGGTTAATGAGAAGGACATCCTAATGACCCTGGATACTGACATGGTTACTGAGAAGGACATCCTAATGGATACCGGATCAGGAAATCCTAATGACCCTGGATACTGACATGGTTACTGAGAAGGACATCCTAATGGTTACTGAGAAAGACATCCTAATGGCCCTGGATACTGACATGGTTACTGAGAAGGACATCCTAATGGTTACTGAGAAGAACATCATAATGGTTACTGAGAAGGACATCCCAATGACCCTGGATACTGACATGGTTACTGAGAAATACATCCTAATGGTTACTGAGAAGTACATGCTAAGGACCCTGGATAAAGACATGGTTACTGAGAAGGACATCCTAATGGTTACTGAGAAGGACATCCTAATGGTTACTGAGAAGAGCATGCTAATTGTTACTGAGAAGGACATGCTAATGGTTACTGAGAAGGACATCCTAATGGTTACTGAGGAGGACATCCTAATGTTCCTGGATACTGACATGGTTACTGAGAAGACATCCTAATGGTTACTGAGAAGGACATCCTAATGTTCCTGGATACTGACATGGTTACTGAGAAGGACATCCTAATGGTTACTGAGAAGGACATCCTAATGGTTACTGAGAAGGAAATCCTAATGGTTACTGAGAAGGACATCCTAATGCTTACCGAGAAGGACATCCTAATGGTTACTGAGAAGGACATCCTAATTCTTACCGAGAAGGACATCCTAATGGTTACTGAGAAGGACATCCTAATGGTTACTGAGAAGGACATCCTAATGGTTACTGAGAAGGACATCCTAATGGCCCTGGATACTGACATGGTTACTGAGGAGGACATCCTAATGGTTACTGAGAAGGACATCCTAATGCTTACCGAGAAGGACATCCTAATGGTTACTCAGAAGGACATCCTAATGGTCCTGGATACTGACATTGTTACTGAGAAGGACATCCTAATGGTTTCTGAGAAGGACATCCTAATGGTTTCTGAGAAGGACATCCTAATGGTTACTGAGAAGGACATCCTAAGGGTCCTGGATACTGACATGGTTACTGAGAAGGACATCCTAGTGGTTACTGAGAAGGACATCCTAGTGGTTACCGAGAAGGACATCCTAATGGTTACTGAGAAGGACATCCTAATGGTTACTGAAAAGGACATCCTAATGGTTACTGAGAAAGACATCCTAATGGCCCTGGATACTGACATGGTTACTGAGAAGGACATCCTAATGGTTACTGAGAAGAACATCATAATGGTTACTGAGAAATACATCCTAATGGTTACTGAGAAGTACATGCTAAGGACCCTGGATAAAGACATGGTTACTGAGAAGGACATCTTAATGGTTACTGAGAAGGACATCCTAATGGTTACTGATAAGAGCATGCTAATGGTTACTGAGAAGGACATGCTAATGGTTACTGAGAAGGACATCCTAATGGTTACTGAGGAGGACATCCCAATGCTCCTGGATACTGACATGGTTACTGAGAAGACATCCTAATGGTTACTGAGAAGGACATCCTAATGACCCTGGATACTGACATGGTTACTGAGAAGGACATCCTAATGGTTACTGAGAAGGACATCCTAATGTTTACTGAGAAGGACATCCTAATGTCCCTGGATACTGACATGGTTTCTGAGAAGGACATCCTAATGTTTACTGAGAAGGACATCCTAATGGTCCTGGATACTGACATGGTTACTGAGAAGGACATCCTAGTGGTTACCGAGAAGGAAATCCTAATGGTTACCGAGAAGGACATCCTAATGGTTACTGAGAAGGACATCCTAATGGTTACTGAGAAAAACATCCTAATGGCCCTGGATACTGACATGGTTACTGAGAAGGACATCCTAATGGTTACTGAGAAGAACATCATAATGGTTACTGAGAAGGACATCCCAATGACCCTGGATACTGACATGGTTACTGAGAAATACATCCTAATGGTTACTGCAAAGTACATGCTAAGGACCCTGGATAAAGACATGGTTACTGAGAAGGACATCCTAATCGTTACTGAGAAGGACATCCTAATGGTTACTGAGAAGAGCATGCTAATGGTTACTGAGAAGGACATGCTAATGGTTACTGAGAAGGACATCCTAATGGTTACTGAGGAGGACATCCTAATGTTCCTGGATACTGACATGGTTACTGAGAAGACATCCTAATGGTTACTGAGAAGGACATCCTAATGACCCTGGATACTGACATGGTTACTGAGAAGTACATCCTAATGGTTACTGAGAAGGACATCCTAATGTTTACTGAGAAGGACATCCTAATGTCCCTGGATACTGACATGGTTTCTGAGAAGGACATCCTAATGTTTACTGAGAAGGACATCCTAATGGTCCTGGATACTGACATGGTTACTGAGAAGGACATCCTAATGGTTACTGAGAAGGACATCCTAATGGTTACTGAGAAGGACATCCTAATGCTTACCGAGAAGGACATCCTAATGGTTACTGAGAAGGACATCCTAATGCTTACCCAGAAGGACATCCTAATGGTTACTGAGAAGGACATCCTAATGGTTACTGAGAAAGAATCCTAATGGTTAATGAGAAGGACATCCTAGTGACCCTGGATACTGACATGGTTACTGAGAAGGACATCCTAATGGATACTGAGCAGGAAATCCTAATGACCCTGGATACTGACATGGTTACTGAGAAAGACATCCTAATGGTTACTGAGAAAGACATCCTAATGGCCCTGGATACTGACATGGTTACTGAGAAATACATCCTAATGGTTACTGAGAAGTACATGCTAAGGACCCTGGATAAAGACATGGTTACTGAGAAGGACATCCTAATGGTTACTGAGAAGGACATCCTAATGGTTACTGAGAAGAGCATGCTAATTGTTACTGAGAAGGACATGCTAATGGTTACTGAGAAGGACATCCTAATGGTAACTGAGGAGGACATCATAATGTCCCTGGATACTGACATGGTTACTGAGAAGACATCCTAATGGTTACTGAGAAGGACATCCTAATGACCCTGGATACTGACATGGTTACTGAGAAGGACATCCTAATGGTTACTGAGAAGGACATCCTAATGTTTACTGAGAAGGACATCCTAATGTCCCTGGATACTGACATGGTTTCTGAGAAGGACATCCTAATGTTTACTGAGAAGGACATCCTAATGGTCCTGGATACTCACATGGTTACTGAGAAGGACATCCTAATGGTTACTGAGAAGGACATCCTAATGCTTACCGAGAAGGACATCCTAATGGTTACTGAGAAGAACATCCTAATTCTTACCGAGAAGGACATCCTAATGGTTACTGAGAAGGACATCCTAATGGTTACTGAGAAAGAATCCTAATGGTTAATGAGAAGGACATTCTAATGACCCTGGATACTGACATGGTTACTGAGAAGGACATCCTAATGGATACTGAGCAGGAAATCCTAATGACCCTGGATACTGACATGGTTACTGAGAAGGACATCCTAATGGTTACTGAGAAAGACATCCTAATGACCATGGATACTGACATGGTTACTGAGAAGGACATCCTAATGACCCTGGATACTGACATGGTTACTGAGATGGACATCCTAATGGTTACTGAGAAGGACATCATAATGACCCTGGATACTGACATGGTTACTGAGAAGGACATCCTAATGGTTACTGAGAAAGACATCCTAATGACCCTGGATACTGACAAGGTTACTGAGAAAGACATCCTAATGGCCCTGGATACTGACATGGTTAATGAGAATGACATCCCAATGACCCTGGAAACTGACATGGTTACTGAGAAGGACATCCTAATGGTTACTGAGAAGGACATCCTAATGGTTACTGAGAAAGACATCCTAATGGTTACTGAGAAGGGCATCCTAATGGTTACTGAGAAGGACATCCTAATGCTTACCGAGAAGGACATCCTAATGGTTACTGAGAAGGACATCCTAATTCTTACCGAGAAGGACATCCTAATGGTTACTGAGAAGGACATCCTAATGGTTACTGAGAAAGAATCCTAATGGTTAATGAGAAGGACATTCTAATGACCCTGGATACTGACATGGTTACTGAGAAGGACATCCTAATGGACACTGAGAAGGAAATCCTAATGACCCTGGATACTGACATGGTTACTGAGAAGGACATCCTAATGGTTACTGAGAAAGACATCCTAATGACCATGGATACTGACATGGTTACTGAGAAGGACATCCTAATGACCCTGGATACTGACATGGTTACTGAGATGGACATCCTAATGGTTACTGAGAAGGACATCATAATGACCCTGGATACTGACATGGTTACTGAGAAGGACATCCTAATGGTTACTGAGAAAGACATCCTAATGACCCTGGATACTGACAAGGTTACTGAGAAAGACATCCTAATGGCCCTGGATACTGACATGGTTAATGAGAATGACATCCCAATGACCCTGGAAACTGACATGGTTACTGAGAAGGACATCCTAATGGTTACTGAGAAGGACATCCTAATGGTTACTGAGAAAGACATCCTAATGGTTACTGAGAAAGACATCCTAATGGTTACTGAGAAAGACATCTTAATGCTTACCGAGAAGGACATCCTAATGGTTACTGAGAAGGACATCCTAATGGTCCTGGATACTGACATTGTTACTGAGAATAACATCCTAATGGTTTCTGAGAAGGACATCCTAATGGTTACTGAGAAGGACATCCTAGTGGTTACTGAGAAGGACATCCTAATGCTTACCGAGAAGGACATCCTAATGGTTACTGAGAAGGACATCCTAATGCTTACCGAGAAGGACATCCTAATGGTTACTGAGAAGGACATCCTAATGGTTACTGAGAAAGAATCCTAATGGTTAATGAGAAGGACATTCTAATGACCCTGGATACTGACATGGTTACTGAGAAGGACATCCTAATGGATACTGAGAAGGAAATCCTAATGACCCTGGATACTGACATGGTTACTGAGAAGGACATCCTAATGGTTACTGAGAAAGACATCCTAATGACCATGGATACTGACATGGTTACTGAGAAGGACATCCTAATGACCCTGGATACTGACATGGTTACTGAGATGGACATCCTAATGGTTACTGAGAAGGACATCATAATGACCCTGGATACTGACATGGTTACTGAGAAGGACATCCTAATGGTTACTGAGAAAGACATCCTAATGACCCTGGATACTGACAAGGTTACTGAGAAAGACATCCTAATGGCCCTGGATACTGACATGGTTAATGAGAATGACATCCCAATGACCCTGGAAACTGACATGGTTACTGAGAAGGACATCCTAATGGTTACTGAGAAGGACATCCTAATGGTTACTGAGAAAGACATCCTAATGGTTACTGAGAAGGACATCCTAATGGTTACTGAGAAGGACATCCTAATGCTTACCGAGAAGGACATCCTAATGGTTACTGAGAAGGACATCCTAATTCTTACCGAGAAGGACATCCTAATGGTTACTGAGAAGGACATCCTAATGGTTACTGAGAAAGAATCCTAATGGTTAATGAGAAGGACATTCTAATGACCCTGGATACTGACATGGTTACTGAGAAGGACATCCTAATGGATACTGAGCAGGAAATCCTAATGACCCTGGATACTGACATGGTTACTGAGAAGGACATCCTAATGGTTACTGAGAAAGACATCCTAATGACCATGGATACTGACATGGTTACTGAGAAGGACATCCTAATGACCCTGGATACTGACATGGTTACTGAGATGGACATCCTAATGGTTACTGAGAAGGACATCATAATGACCCTGGATACTGACATGGTTACTGAGAAGGACATCCTAATGGTTACTGAGAAAGACATCCTAATGACCCTGGATACTGACAAGGTTACTGAGAAAGACATCTTAATGGCCCTGGATACTGACATGGTTAATGAGAATGACATCCCAATGACCCTGGAAACTGACATGGTTACTGAGAAGGACATCCTAATGGTTACTGAGAAGGACATCCTAATGGTTACTGAGAAAGACATCCTAATGGTTACTGAGAAAGACATCCTAATGGTTACTGAGAAGGACATCTTAATGCTTACCGAGAAGGACATCCTAATGGTTACTGAGAAGGACATCCTAATGGTCCTGGATACTGACATTGTTACTGAGAATAACATCCTAATGGTTTCTTTGAAGGACATCCTAATGGTTACTGAGAAGGACATCCTAGTGGTTACTGAGAAGGACATCCTAATGGTTACTGAGAAGGACATCCTAATGGTTACTGAGAAGGACATCCTAGTGCTTACTGAGAAGGACATCCTAGTGGTTACTGAGAAGGACATCCTAATGGTTACTGAGGAGGACATCCTAATGACCCGGAATACTGACATGGTTACTGAGAAGACATCGTAATGGTTACTGAGAAGAACATCCTAATGGTTACTGAGAAGGACATCTTAATGGTCCTGGATACTGACATGGTTACTGAGAAGGACATCCTAATGGTTACTGAGAAGGTCATCCTAATAGTCCTGGAAACTGACATGGTTACTGAGAAGGACATCCTAATGGTTACTGAGAAGGACATCCTAATGGTTACTGAGAAAGACATCCTAATGACCCTGGATACTGACAAGGTTACTGAGAAAGACATCCTAATGGCCCTGGATACTGACATGGTTACTGAGAAGGACATCATAATGACCCTGGATACTGACATGCTTACTGAGAAGGACATCCTAATGGTTACTGAGAAAGACATCCTAATGACCCTGGATACTGACAAGGTTACTGAGAAAGACATCCTAATGGCCCTGGATACTGACATGGTTAATGAGAATGACATCCCAATGACCCTGGAAACTGACATGGTTACTGAGAAGGACATCCTAATGGTTACTGAGAAAGACATCCTAATGACCCTGGATACTGACAAGGTTACTGAGAAAGACATCCTAATGGCCCTGGATACTGACATGGTTAATGAGAATGACATCCCAATGACCCTGGAAACTGACATGGTTACTGAGAAGGACATCCTAATGGTTACTGAGAAGGACATCCTAATGGTTACTGAGAAAGACATCCTAATGGTTACTGAGAAGGACATCCTAATGGTTACTGAGAAGGACATCCTAATGGTTACTGAGAAGGACATCCTAATGGCCCTGGAAACTGACATGGTTACTGAGGAGGACATCCTAATGGTTACTGAGAAGGACATCCTAATGCTTACCGAGAAGGACATCCTAATGGTTACTGAGAAGGACATCCTAATGGTCCTGGATACTGACATTGTTACTGAGAAGGACATCCTAATGGTTTCTGAGAAGGACATCCTAATGGTTACTGAGAAGGACATCCTAAGGGTCCTGGATACTGACATGTTTACTGAGAAGGACATCCTAGTGGTTACTGAGAAGGACATCCTAATGCTTACCGAGAAGGACATCCTAATGCTTACCGAGAAGGACATCCTAATGGCCCTGGAAACTGACATGGTTACTGAGGAGGACATCCTAATGGTTACTGAGAAGGACATCCTAATGCTTACTGAGAAGGACATCCTAACGGTTACTGAGAAGGACATCCTAATGGTCCTGGATACTGACATTGTTACTGAGAAGGACATCCTAATGCTTAACGAGAAGGACATCCTAATGGTTACTGAGAAGGACATCCTAATGGTTACTGAGAAAGACATCCTAATGGCCCTGGATACTGACATGGTTACTGAGAAGGACATCCTAACGGTTACTGAGAAGGACATCATAATGACCCTGGATACTGACATGGTTACTGAGAAGGACATCCTAACGGTTACTGAGAAAGACATCCTAATGACCCTGGATACTGACAAGGTTACTGAGAAAGACATCCTAATGGCCCTGGATACTGACATGGTTAATGAGAATGACATCCCAATGACCCTGGAAACTGACATGGTTACTGAGAAGGACATCCTAATGGTTACTGAGAAGGACATCCTAATGGTTACTGAGAAGGACATTCTAATGTTTACTGAGGAGGACATCCTAATGGCCCTGGAAACTGACATGGTTACTGAGGAGGACATCCTAATGGTTACTGAGAAGGACATCCTAATGCTTACCGAGAAGGACATCCTAATGGTTACTGAGAAGGACATCCTAATGGTCCTGGATACTGACATTGTTACTGAGAAGAACATCCTAATGGTTTCTGAGAAGGACATCCTAATGGTTACTGAGAAGGACATCCTAATGGTCCTGGATACTGACATGGTTACTGAGAAGGACATCCTAGTGGTTACTGAGAAGGACATCCTAAGGATGCTGGATATTGACATGGTTACTGAGAAGGACATCCTAGTGGTTACTGAGAAGGACATCCTAATGCTTACCGAGAAGGACATCCTAATGCTTACCGAGAAGGACATCCTAATGGCCCTGGAAACTGACATGGTTACTGAGGAGGACATCCTAATGGTTACTGAGAAGGACATCCTAATGCTTACCGAGAAGGACATCCTAATGGTTACTGAGAAGGACATCCTAATGGTCCTGGATACTGACATTGTTACTGAGAAGGACATCCTAATGGTTTCTGAGAAGGACATCCTAATGGTTACTGAGAAGGACATCCTAAGGGTCCTGGATACTGACATGGTTACTGAGAAGGACATCCTAGTGGTTACTGAGAAGGACATCCTAATGCTTACCGAGAAGGACATCCTAATGGTTACTGAGAAGGACATCCTAATGCTTAACGAGAAGGACATCCTAATGGTTACTGAGAAAGACATCCTAATGGTTACTGAGAAAGACATCCTAATGGCTCTGGATACTGACATGGTTACTGAGAAGGACATCCTAATGGTTACTGAGAAGGACATCATAATGACCCTGGATACTGACATGGTTACTGAGAAGGACATCCTAACGGTTACTGAGAAAGACATCCTAATGACCCTGGATACTGACAAGGTTACTGAGAAAGACATCCTAATGGCCCTGGATACTGACATGGTTAATGAGAATGACATCCCAATGACCCTGGAAACTGACATGGTTACTGAGAAGGACATCCTAATGGTTACTGAGAAGGACATCCTAATGCTTACCGAGAAGGACATCCTAACGGTTACTGAGAAGGACATCCTAATGGTCCTGGATACTGACATTGTTACTGAGAAGGACATCCTAATGCTTAACGAGAAGGACATCCTAATGGTTACTGAGAAGGACATCCTAATGGTTACTGAGAAAGACATCCTAATGGCCCTGGATACTGACATGGTTACTGAGAAGGACATCCTAATGGTTACTGAGAAGGACATCATAATGACCCTGGATACTGACATGGTTACTGAGAAGGACATCCTAACGGTTACTGAGAAAGACATCCTAATGACCCTGGATACTGACAAGGTTACTGAGAAAGACATCCTAATGGCCCTGGATACTGACATGGTTAATGAGAATGACATCCCAATGACCCTGGAAACTGACATGGTTACTGAGAAGGACATCCTAATGGTTACTGAGAAGGACATCCTAATGGTTACTGAGAAGGACATTCTAATGGTTACTGAGGAGGACATCCTAATGGCCCTGGAAACTGACATGGTTACTGAGGAGGACATCCTAATGGTTACTGAGAAGGACATCCTAATGCTTACCGAAAAGGACATCCTAATGGTTACTGAGAAGGACATTCTAATGGTCCTGGATACTGACATTGTTACTGAGAAGAACATCCTAATGGTTTCTGAGAAGGACATCCTAATGGTTACTGAGAAGGAAATCCTAAGGGTCCTGGATACTGACATGGTTACTGAGAAGGACATCCTAATGGTTACTGAGAAGGACATCCTAATACTTACCGAGAAGGACATCCTAATGGTTACTGAGAAGGACATCCTAATGCTTACCGAGAAGGACATCCTAATGGTTACTGAGAAGGACATCCTAATGGTTACTGAGAAATACATCCTAATGGCCCTGGATACTGACATGGTTACTGAGAAGGACATCCTAATGGTTACTGAGAAGGACATCATAATGGTTACTGAGAAGGACATCCCAATGACCCTGGATACTGACATGGTTACTGAGAAAGACATCCTAATGGTTACTGAGAAGGACATCCCAATGATCCTGGATACTGACATGGTTACTGAGAAGGGCATCCTAAAGACCCTGGATACTGACATGGTTACTGAGAAAGACATCCTAATGGTTACTGAGAAGTACATGCTAAGGACCCTGGATAATGACATGGTTACTGAGAAGGACATCCTAATGGTTACTGAGAAGGACATCCTAATGGTTACTGAGAAGAGCATGCTAATGGTTACTGAGAAGGACATGCTAATGGTTACTGAGAAGGACATCCTAATGGTTACTGAGGAGGACATCCTAATGTTCCTGGATACTGACATGGTTACTGAGAAGACATCCTAATGGTTACTGAGAAGGACATCCTAATGACCCTGGATACTGACATGGTTACTGAGAAGGACATCCTAATGGTTACTGAGAAAGACATCCTAATGTTTACTGAGAAGGACATCCTAATGTCCCTGGACACTGACATGGTTTCTGAGAAGGACATCCTAATGTTTACTGAGAAGGACATCCTAATGGTCCTGGATACTGACATGGTTACTGAGAAGGACATCCTAATGGTTACCGAGAAGGACATCCTAATGCTTACAGAGAAGGACATCCTAATGGTTACTGAAAAGGACATCCTAATGCTTACCGAGAAGGACATCCTAATGGTTACTGAGAAGGACATCCTAATGTTTACTGAGAAGGAAATCCTAATGTCCCTGGATACTGACATGGTTTCTGAGAAGGACATCCTAATGTTTACTGAGAAGGACATCCTAATGGTCCTGGATACTGACATGGTTACTGAGAAGGACATCCTAATGGTTACTGAGAAGGACATCCTAATGCTTACCGAGAAGGACATCCTAATGGTTACTGAAAAGGACATCCTAATGCTTACCGAGAAGGACATTCTAATGGTTACTGAAAAGGACATCCTAATGCTTACCGAGAAGGACATCGTAATGGTTACTGAGAAGGACATCCTAATGGTTACTGAAAAGGACATCCTAATGCTTACCGAGAAGGACATCCTAATGGTTACTGAGAAGGACATCCTAATGTTTACTGAGAAGGAAATCCTAATGTCCCTGGATACTGACATGGTTTCTGAGAATGACATCCTAATGTTTACTGAGAAGGACATCCTAATGGTCCTGGATACTGACATGGTTACTGAGAAGGACATCCTAATGGTTACTGAGAAGGACATCCTAATGCTTACCGAGAAGGACATCCTAATGGTTACTGAAAAGGACATCCTAATGCTTACCGAGAAGGACATCCTAATGGTTACTGAGAAGGACATCCTAATGGTTACTGAGAAGGACATCCTAATGCTTACCGAGAAGGACATCCTAACGGTTACTGAGAAGGACATCCTAATGGTCCTGGATACTGACATTGTTACTGAGAAGGACATCCTAATGCTTAACGAGAAGGACATCCTAATGGTTACTGAGAAGGACATCCTAATGGTTACTGAGAAAGACATCCTAATGGCCCTGGATACTGACATGGTTACTGAGAAGGACATCCTAATGGTTACTGAGAAGGACATCATAATGACCCTGGATACTGACATGGTTACTGAGAAGGACATCCTAACGGTTACTGAGAAAGACATCCTAATGACCCTGGATACTGACAAGGTTACTGAGAAAGACATCCTAATGGCCCTGGATACTGACATGGTTAATGAGAATGACATCCCAATGACCCTGGAAACTGACATGGTTACTGAGAAGGACATCCTAATGGTTACTGAGAAGGACATCCTAATGGTTACTGAGAAGGACATCCTAATGGTTACTGAGAAATACATCCTAATGGCCCTGGATACTGACATGGTTACTGAGAAGGACATCCTAATGGTTACTGAGAAGGACATCATAATGGTTACTGAGAAGGACATCCCAATGACCCTGGATACTGACATGGTTACTGAGAAAGACATCCTAATGGTTACTGAGAAGGACATCCCAATGATCCTGGATACTGACATGGTTACTGAGAAGGGCATCCTAAAGACCCTGGATACTGACATGGTTACTGAGAAAGACATCCTAATGGTTACTGAGAAGTACATGCTAAGGACCCTGGATAATGACATGGTTACTGAGAAGGACATCCTAATGGTTACTGAGAAGGACATCCTAATGGTTACTGAGAAGAGCATGCTAATGGTTACTGAGAAGGACATGCTAATGGTTACTGAGAAGGACATCCTAATGGTTACTGAGGAGGACATCCTAATGTTCCTGGATACTGACATGGTTACTGAGAAGACATCCTAATGGTTACTGAGAAGGACATCCTAATGACCCTGGATACTGACATGGTTACTGAGAAGGACATCCTAATGGTTACTGAGAAAGACATCCTAATGTTTACTGAGAAGGACATCCTAATGTCCCTGGACACTGACATGGTTTCTGAGAAGGACATCCTAATGTTTACTGAGAAGGACATCCTAATGGTCCTGGATACTGACATGGTTACTGAGAAGGACATCCTAATGGTTACCGAGAAGGACATCCTAATGCTTACAGAGAAGGACATCCTAATGGTTACTGAAAAGGACATCCTAATGCTTACCGAGAAGGACATCCTAATGGTTACTGAGAAGGACATCCTAATGTTTACTGAGAAGGAAATCCTAATGTCCCTGGATACTGACATGGTTTCTGAGAAGGACATCCTAATGTTTACTGAGAAGGACATCCTAATGGTCCTGGATACTGACATGGTTACTGAGAAGGACATCCTAATGGTTACTGAGAAGGACATCCTAATGCTTACCGAGAAGGACATCCTAATGGTTACTGAAAAGGACATCCTAATGCTTACCGAGAAGGACATTCTAATGGTTACTGAAAAGGACATCCTAATGCTTACCGAGAAGGACATCGTAATGGTTACTGAGAAGGACATCCTAATGGTTACTGAAAAGGACATCCTAATGCTTACCGAGAAGGACATCCTAATGGTTACTGAGAAGGACATCCTAATGTTTACTGAGAAGGAAATCCTAATGTCCCTGGATACTGACATGGTTTCTGAGAATGACATCCTAATGTTTACTGAGAAGGACATCCTAATGGTCCTGGATACTGACATGGTTACTGAGAAGGACATCCTAATGGTTACTGAGAAGGACATCCTAATGCTTACCGAGAAGGACATCCTAATGGTTACTGAAAAGGACATCCTAATGCTTACCGAGAAGGACATCCTAATGGTTACTGAGAAGGACATCCTAATGGTTACTGAGAAGGACATCCTAATGCTTACCGAGAAGGACATCCTAACGGTTACTGAGAAGGACATCCTAATGGTCCTGGATACTGACATTGTTACTGAGAAGGACATCCTAATGCTTAACGAGAAGGACATCCTAATGGTTACTGAGAAGGACATCCTAATGGTTACTGAGAAAGACATCCTAATGGCCCTGGATACTGACATGGTTACTGAGAAGGACATCCTAATGGTTACTGAGAAGGACATCATAATGACCCTGGATACTGACATGGTTACTGAGAAGGACATCCTAACGGTTACTGAGAAAGACATCCTAATGACCCTGGATACTGACAAGGTTACTGAGAAAGACATCCTAATGGCCCTGGATACTGACATGGTTAATGAGAATGACATCCCAATGACCCTGGAAACTGACATGGTTACTGAGAAGGACATCCTAATGGTTACTGAGAAGGACATCCTAATGGTTACTGAGAAGGACATTCTAATGGTTACTGAGGAGGACATCCTAATGGCCCTGGAAACTGACATGGTTACTGAGGAGGACATCCTAATGGTTACTGAGAAGGACATCCTAATGCTTACCGAAAAGGACATCCTAATGGTTACTGAGAAGGACATTCTAATGGTCCTGGATACTGACATTGTTACTGAGAAGAACATCCTAATGGTTTCTGAGAAGGACATCCTAATGGTTACTGAGAAGGAAATCCTAAGGGTCCTGGATACTGACATGGTTACTGAGAAGGACATCCTAATGGTTACTGAGAAGGACATCCTAATACTTACCGAGAAGGACATCCTAATGGTTACTGAGAAGGACATCCTAATGCTTACCGAGAAGGACATCCTAATGGTTACTGAGAAGGACATCCTAATGGTTACTGAGAAATACATCCTAATGGCCCTGGATACTGACATGGTTACTGAGAAGGACATCCTAATGGTTACTGAGAAGGACATCATAATGGTTACTGAGAAGGACATCCCAATGACCCTGGATACTGACATGGTTACTGAGAAAGACATCCTAATGGTTACTGAGAAGGACATCCCAATGATCCTGGATACTGACATGGTTACTGAGAAGGGCATCCTAAAGACCCTGGATACTGACATGGTTACTGAGAAAGACATCCTAATGGTTACTGAGAAGTACATGCTAAGGACCCTGGATAATGACATGGTTACTGAGAAGGACATCCTAATGGTTACTGAGAAGGACATCCTAATGGTTACCGAGAAGAGCATGCTAATGGTTACTGAGAAGGACATGCTAATGGTTACTGAGAAGGACATCCTAATGGTTACTGAGGAGGACATCCTAATGTTCCTGGATACTGACATGGTTACTGAGAAGACATCCTAATGGTTACTGAGAAGGACATCCTAATGACCCTGGATACTGACATGGTTACTGAGAAGGACATCCTAATGGTTACTGAGAAAGACATCCTAATGTTTACTGAGAAGGACATCCTAATGTCCCTGGACACTGACATGGTTTCTGAGAAGGACATCCTAATGTTTACTGAGAAGGACATCCTAATGGTCCTGGATACTGACATGGTTACTGAGAAGGACATCCTAATGGTTACCGAGAAGGACATCCTAATGCTTACAGAGAAGGACATCCTAATGGTTACTGAAAAGGACATCCTACTGCTTACCGAGAAGGACATCCTAATGGTTACTGAGAAGGACATCCTAATGTTTACTGAGAAGGAAATCCTAATGTCCCTGGATACTGACATGGTTTCTGAGAAGGACATCCTAATGTTTACTGAGAAGGACATCCTAATGGTCCTGGATACTGACATGGTTACTGAGAAGGACATCCTAATGGTTACTGAGAAGGACATCCTAATGCTTACCGAGAAGGACATCCTAATGGTTACTGAAAAGGACATCCTAATGCATACCGAGAAGGACATTCTAATGGTTACTGAAAAGGACATCCTAATGCTTACCGAGAAGGACATCGTAATGGTTACTGAGAAGGACATCCTAATGGTTACTGAAAAGGACATCCTAATGCTTACCGAGAAGGACATCCTAATGGTTACTGAAAAGGACATCCTAATGCTTACCGAGAAGGACATCCTAATGGTTACTGAGAAGGACATCCTAATGGTTACTGAGAAGGACATCCTAATGCTTACCGAGAAGGACATCCTAATGGTTACTGAAAAGGACATCCTAATGCTTACCGAGAAGGACATCCTAATGGTTACTGAGAAGGACATCCTAATGGTTACTGAGAAAGAATCCTAATGGTTACTGAGAACGACATGCTCATGTTTACTGAGAAAGATATCCTAATGGTTACTGAGAAGTACATGCTAAGGACCCTGGATAATGACATGGTTACTGAGAAGGACATCCTAATGGTTACTGAGAAGGACATCCTAATGGTTACTGAGAAGAGCATGCTAATGGTTACTGAGAAGGACATGCTAATGGTTACTGAGAAGGACATCCTAATGGTTACTGAGGAGGACATCCTAATGCTCCTGGATACTGACATGGTTACTGAGAAGACATCCTAATGGTTACTGAGAAGGACATCCTAATGACCCTGGATACTGACATGGTTACTGAGAAGGACATCCTAATGGTTACTGAGAAAGACATCCTAATGTTTACTGAGAAGGACATCCTAATGTCCCTGGACACTGACATGGTTTCTGAGAAGGACATCCTAATGGTCCTGGATACTGACATGGTTACTGAGAAGGACATCCTAATGGTTACCGAGAAGGACATCCTAATGCTTACAGAGAAGGACATCCTAATGGTTACTGAAAAGGACATCCTAATGCTTACCGAGAAGGACATCCTAATGGTTACTGAGAAGGACATCCTAATGTTTACTGAGAAGGAAATCCTAATGTCCCTGGATACTGACATGGTTTCTGAGAAGGACATCCTAATGTTTACTGAGAAGGACATCCTAATGGTCCTGGATACTGACATGGTTACTGAGAAGGACATCCTAATGGTTACTGAGAAGGACATCCTAATGCTTACCGAGAAGGACATCCTAATGGTTACTGAAAAGGACATCCTAATGCTTACCGAGAAGGACATTCTAATGGTTACTGAAAACGACATCCTAATGCTTACCGAGAAGGACATCGTAATGGTTACTGAGAAGGACATCCTAATGGTTACTGAAAATGACATCCTAATGCTTACCGAGAAGGACATCCTAATGGTTACTGAGAAGGACATCCTAATGTTTACTGAGAAGGAAATCCTAATGTCCCTGGATACTGACATGGTTTCTGAGAATGACATCCTAATGTTTACTGAGAAGGACATCCTAATGGTCCTGGATACTGACATGGTTACTGAGAAGGACATCCTAATGGTTACTGAGAAGGACATCCTAATGCTTACTGAGAAGGACATCCTAATGGTTACTGAAAAGGACATCCTAATGCTTACCGAGAAGGACATCCTAATGGTTACTGAGAAGGACATCCTAATGGTTACTGAGAAGGACATCCTAATGCTTACCGAGAAGGACATCCTAATGGTTACTGAAAAGGACATCCTAATGCTTACCGAGAAGGACATCCTAATGGTTACTGAGAAGGACATCCTAATGGTTACTGAGAAAGAATCCTAATGGTTACTGAGAACGACATGCTCATGGTTACTGAGAAAGATATCCTAATGGTTACTGAGAAGTACATGCTAAGGACCCTGGATAATGACATGGTTACTGAGAAGGACATCCTAATGGTTACTGAGAAGGACATCCTAATGGTTACTGAGAAGAGCATGCTAATGGTTACTGAGAAGGACATGCTAATGGTTACTGAGAAGGACATCCTAATGGTTACTGAGGAGGACATCCTAATGTTCCTGGATACTGACATGGTTACTGAGAAGACATCCTAATGGTTACTGAGAAGGACATCCTAATGACCCTGGATACAGACATGGTTACTGAGAAGGACATCCTAATGGTTACTGAGAAAGACATCCTAATGTTTACTGAGAAGGACATCCTAATGTCTCTGGATACTGACATGGTTTCTGAGAAGGACATCCTAATGTTTACTGAGAAGGACATCCTAATGGTCCTGGATACTGACATGGTTACTGAGAAGGACATCCTAATGGTTACTGAGAAGGACATCCTAATGCTTACCGAGAAGGACATCCTAATGGTTACTGAAAAGGACATCCTAATGCTTACCGAGAAGGACATCCTAATGGTTACTGAGAAGGACATCCTAATGGTTACTGAGAAAGAATCCTAATGGTTACTGAGAACGACATGCTCATGGTTACTGAGAAAGATATCCAAATGGTTAATGAGAAGGACATCCTAATGACCCTGGATACTGACATGGTTAGTGAGAAGGACATCCTAATGGATACTGAGCAGGAAATCCTAATGACCCTGGATACTGACATGGTTACTGAGAAGGACATCCTAATGGTTACTGAGAAAGACATCCTAATGACCATGGATACTGACATGGTTACTGAGAAGGACATCCTAATGACCCTGGATACTGACATGGTTACTGAGAAGGACATCCTAATGGTTACTGAGAAGGACATCATAATGACCCTGGATACTGACATGGTTACTGAGAAGGACATCCTAATGGTTACTGAAAAGGACATCATAATGACCCTGGATACTGACATGGTTACTGAGAAGGACATCCTAATGGTTACTGAGAAGGACATCCTATTGGTTACTGAGAAGCACATCCTAATGGTTACTGAGAAGGACATCCTAATGGTTACTGAGAAGGACATCATAATGAACCTGGATACTGACATGGTTACTGAGAAGGACATCCTAATGGTTACTGAGAAGGACATCCTAATGGTTACTGAGAAAGACATCCTAATGGTCCTGGATACTGACATGGTTTTTGAGAAGACATCCTAATGGTTACTGAGAAAGACATCCTAATGGTTACTGAGAAGGACATTCTAATGTTTACTGAGAAGGACATCCTAATGGTTACTGAGAAGGACATCCTAATAGTTACTGAGAAGGACATCCTAATGGTCCTGGATACTGACATTGTTACTGAGAAGGACATCCTAATGGTTTCTGAGAAGGACATCCTAATGGTTACTGAGAAGGACATCCTAATGGTTACTGAGAAGGACATCCTAATGGTTACTGAGAAGTACATCCTAATGGTTACTGAGAAGGACATCCTAATGGTTACTGAGAAGGACATCCTAATGGTTACTGAGAAGGACATCCTAATGGTTACTGAGAAGGACATCCTAGTGCTTACTGAGAAGGACATCCTAGTGGTTACTGAGAAGGACATCCTGATGGTTACTGAGGAGGACATCCTAATGACCCGGAATACTGACATTGTTACTGAGAAGACATCGTAATGGTAACTGATAAGGACATCCTAATCTTTACTGAGAAGGACATCCTTATGGTTACTGAGAACGACATCCTAATAGTTACTGAGAAAGACATCCTAATAGTTACTGAGAAGGACATCCTAATAGTCACTGAGAAGGACATCCTAATGGTCCTGGATACTGACATTGTTACTGAGAAGGACATCCTAATGGTTTCTGAGAAGGACATCCTAATGGTTAATGAGATGGATATCCTAATGGTTACTGAGAAGGACATCCTAATGGTTACTGAGAAGTACATCCTAATGGTTACTGAGAATTACATCCTAATAGTTACTGAGAAGGACATCCTAATGGTTACTGAGAAGGAACATCCTAATGGTTACTGAGAAGGACATCCTAATGGTTACTGAGAAGGACATCTTAATGGTCCTGGATACTGACATTGTTACTGAGAAGGACATCCTAATGGTTTCTGAGAAGGACATCCTAATGGTTACTGAGATGGATATCCTAATGGTTACTGAGAAGGACATCCTAATGGTTACTGAGAAGTACATCCTAATGGTTACTGAGAATGACATCCTAATAGTCACTGAGAAGGACATCCTAATGGTCCTGGATACTGACATTGTTACTGAGAAGGACATCCTAATGGTTTCTGAGGAGGACATCCTAATGACCCAGAATACTGACATGGTTACTGAGAAGACATCGTAATGGTAACTGATAAGGACATCCTAATCTTTACTGAGATGGACATCCTTATGGTTACTGAGAAGGACATCCTAATAGTTACTGAGAAGGACATCCTAATAGTTACTGAGAAGGACATCCTAGTGCTTACTGAGAAGGACATCCTAGTGGTTACTGAGAAGGACATCCTGATGGTTACTGAGGAGGACATCCTAATGACCCGGAATACTGACATTGTTACTGAGAAGACATCGTAATGGTAACTGATAAGGACATCCTAATCTTTACTGAGGTTTCTCCACGCATCGCGCAGACAGGAAAAAACATCTTTCTGGTAAAAAGAGGGGCGGGGGCGTATGCCTTATGACTAACGTGACATGGTGCGATGAAAGAAACATACAGGAACTCAAATCCTTCTGTTCACCTGATTTAGAATTCCTCACAATCAAATGTAGACCGCATTATCTACCAAGAGAATTCTCTTCGATTATAATCACAGCCGTATATATCCCCCCCCAAGCAGACACATCGATGGCTCTGAACGAACTTTATTTAACTCTCTGCAAACTGGAAACAATTTATCCGGAGGCTGCATTCATTGTAGCTGGGGATTTTAACAAGGCTAATCTGAAAACAAGACTCCCCAAATTTTATCAGCATATCGATTGCGCAACCAGGGGAGGAAAGACCTTGGACCATTGTTACTCTAACTTCCGCGACGCATATAAGGCCCTGCCCCGCCCCCCTTTCGGAAAAGCTGACCACGACTCCATTTTGTTGATCCCTGCCTACAGACAGAAACTAAAACAAGAGGCTCCCACGCTGAGGTCTGTCCAACGCTGGTCCGACCAAGCCGACTCCACACTCCAAGACTGCTTCCATCACGTGGACTGGGAGATGTTTCATATTGCGTCAGATAACAACATTGACGAATACGCTGATTCGGTGTGCGAGTTCATTAGAACGTGCGTTGAAGATGTCGTTCCCATAGCAACGATTAAAACATTCCCTAACCAGAAACCGTGGATTGATGGCAGCATTCGTGTGAAACTGAAAGCGCGAACCACTGCTTTTAATCAGGGCAAGGTGTCTGGTAACATGACCGAATACAAACAGTGCAGCTATTCCCTCCGCAAGGCTATCAAACAAGCTAAGCGCCAGTACAGAGACAAAGTAGAATCTCAATTCAACGGCTCAGACACAAGAGGCATGTGGCAGGGTCTACAGTCAATCACGGACTACAGGAAGAAACCCAGCCCAGTCACGGACCAGGATGTCTTGCTCCCAGGCAGACTAAATAACTTTTTTGCCCGCTTTGAGGACAATACAGTGCCACTGACACGGCCTGCAACGAAAGCATGCGGTCTCTCCTTCACTGCAGCCGAGGTGAGTAAGACATTTAAACGTGTTAACCCTCGCAAGGCTGCAGGCCCAGATGGCATCCCCAGCCGCGCCCTCAGAGCATGCGCAGACCAGCTGGCCGGTGTGTTTACGGACATATTCAATCAATCCCTATACCAGTCTGCTGTTCCCACATGCTTCAAGAGGGCCACCATTGTTCCTGTTCCCAAGAAAGCTAAGGTAACTGAGCTAAATGACTACCGCCCCGTAGCACTCACATCCGTCATCATGAAGTGCTTTGAGAGACTAGTCAAGGACCATATCACCTCCACCCTACCTGACACCCTAGACCCACTCCAATTTGCTTACCGCCCAAATAGGTCCACAGACGATGCAATCTCAACCACACTGCACACTGCCCTAACCCATCTGGACAAGAGGAATACCTATGTGAGAATGCTGTTCATCGACTACAGCTCGGCATTCAACACCATAGTACCCTCCAAGCTCGTCATCAAGCTCGAGACCCTGGGTCTCGACCCCGCCCTGTGCAACTGGGTACTGGACTTCCTGACGGGCCGCCCCCAGGTGGTGAGGGTAGGCAACAACATCTCCTCCCCGCTGATCCTCAACACTGGGGCCCCACAAGGTTGCGTTCTGAGCCCTCTCCTGTACTCCCTGTTCACCCACGACTGCGTGGCCACGCACGCCTCCAACTCAATCATCAAGTTTGCGGACGACACAACAGTGGTAGGCTTGATTACCAACAACGATGAGACGGCCTACAGGGAGGAGGTGAGGGCCCTCGGAGTGTGGTGTCAGGAAAACAACCTCACACTCAACGTCAACAAAACTAAGGAGATGATTGTGGACTTCAGGAAACAGCAGAGGGAACACCCCCCTATCCACATCGATGGAACAGTAGTGGAGAGGGTAGCAAGTTTTAAGTTCCTCGGCATACACATCACAGACAAACTGAATTGGTCCACTCACACAGACAGCATCGTGAAGAAGGCGCAGCAGCGCCTCTTCAACCTCAGGAGGCTGAAGAAATTCGGCTTGTCACCAAAAGCACTCACAAACTTCTACAGATGCACAATCGAGAGCATCCTGGCGGGCTGTATCACCGCCTGGTATGGCAACTGCACCGCCCTCAACCGTAAGGCTCTCCAGAGGGTAGTGAGGTCTGCACAACGCATCACCGGGGGCAAACTACCTGCCCTCCAGGACACCTACACCACCCGATGTCACAGGAAGGCCATAAAGATCATCAAGGACATCAACCACCCGAGCCACTGCCTGTTCACCCCGCTATCATCCAGAAGGCGAGGTCAGTACAGGTGCATCAAAGCTGGGACCGAGAGACTGAAAAACAGCTTCTATCTCAAGGCCATCAGACTGTTAAACAGCCACCACTAACACTGAGTGGCTGCTGCCAACACACTGACACTGACTCAACTCCAGCCACTTTAATAATGGGAATTGATGGGAAATGATGTAAATATATCACTAGCCACTTTAAACAATGCTACCTTATATAAATGTTACTTACCCTACATTATTCATCTCATACGCATACGTATATACTGTACTCTATATCATCGACGGTATCCTTATGTAATACATGTATCACTAGCCACTTTATACTATACTATGCCACTTTGTTTACATACTCATCTCATTTGTACATACTGTACCCGATACCATCTACTGTATCTTGCCTATGCTGCTCTGTACCATCACTCATTCATATATCCTTATGTACATATTCTTTATCCCCTTACACTGTGTACAAGACAGTAGTTTTGGAATTGTTAGTTAGATTACTTGTTATTACTGCATTGTCGGAACTAGAAGCACAAGCATTTCGCTACACTCGCATTAACATCTGCTAACCATGTGTATGTGACAAATAAAATTTGATTTGATTTGATTTGATTTGATTTGAGAAGGACATCCTTATGGTTACTGAGAAGGACATCCTAATAGTTACTGAGAAGGACATCCTAATAGTCACTGAGAAGGACATCCTAATGGTCCTGGATACTGACATTGAAACTGAGAAGGACATCCTAATGGTTTCTGAGAAGGACATCCTAATGGTTAATGAGATGGATATCCTAATGGTTACTGAGAAGGACATCCTAATGGTTACTGAGAAGTACATCCTAATGGTTAATGAGAAGTACATCCTAATGGTTACTGAGAATTACATCCTAATAGTTACTGAGAAGGACATCCTAATGGTTACTGAGAAGGAACATCCTAATGGTTACTGAGAAGGACATCCTAATGGTTACTGAGAAGGACATCTTAATGGTCCTGGATACTGACATTGTTACTGAGAAGGACATCCTAATGGTTTCTGAGAAGGACATCTTAATGGTTACTGAGATGGATATCCTAATGTTTACTGAGAAGGACATCCTAATGGTTACTGAGAAGTACATCCTAAGGGTTACTGAGAATGAC
This sequence comes from Oncorhynchus clarkii lewisi, assembly GCF_045791955.1. Lineage (NCBI taxonomy): Eukaryota > Metazoa > Chordata > Actinopteri > Salmoniformes > Salmonidae > Oncorhynchus > Oncorhynchus clarkii. The sequence continues at coordinate 35,786,881 of NC_092162.1, read as the reverse complement.
ATCCTAATAGTTACTGAGAAGGACATCCTAATGGTTACTGAGAAGGACATCCTATTGGTTACTGAGAAGGACATCCTAATGGTTACTGAGAAGGACATCATAATGACCCTGGATACTGACATGGTTACTGATAAGGACATCCTAATAGTTACTGAGAAGGACATCCTAATGGTTACTGAGAAGGACATCCTAATGGTCGTGGATACTGACATGGTTACTGAGAAGGACATCCCAATGGTTACTGAGAAGGACATCCTAATTGTCCTGGATACTGACATTGTTACTGAGAAGGACATCCTAATTGTTTCTGAGAAGGACATCCTAATCGTCGTGGATACTGACATGGTTACTGAGAAGGACATCCCAATGGTTACTGAGAAGGAACATTCTAATGGTTACGGAGAAGTACATCCTAATGGTTACGGAGAAGCACATCCTAATGGTTACTGACAAGAACATCCTAATGGTCCTGGATACTGACATTGTTACTGAGAAGGACATCCTAATGGTTTTTAAGATGGATATCCTAATGGTTACTGAGATGGACATCCTAATGGTTACTGAGAAGGACATCCTATTGGTTACTGAGAAGGACATCCTAATGGTTACTGAGAAGTACATCCTAATGGTTACTGAAAAGGACATCCTAATAGTTACTGAGAAGGACATCCTAGTGGTCCTGGATACTGACATTGTTACTGAGAAGGACATCCTATTGGTTACTGAGAAGGACATCCTATTGGTTACTGAGAAGTACATCCTAATGGTTACTGAGAAGGACATCCTAATAGTTACTGAGAAGGACATCCTAATGGTTACTGAGAAGGACATCATAATGACCCTGGATACTGACCTGGTTACTGATAAGGACATCCTAATAGTTACTGAGAAGGACATCCTAATGGGTACTGAGAAGGACATCCTAATGGTTACTGAGAAGGACATCCTAATGGTCCTGGATACTGACATTGTTACTGAGAAGGACATCCTAATTGTTTCTGAGAAGAACATCCTAATGGTTACTGAGAAGGACATCCTAATGGTTACCGAGAAGGACATCCTAATGGTTACTGAGAAGGACATCCTAATTGTCCTGGATACTGACATTGTTACTGAGAAGGACATCCTAATGGTTACTGAGAAGTACATATTAATGGTTACTGAGAAGGACATCCTAATAGTTACTGAGAAGGACATCCTAATGGTCCTGGATACTAACATGGTTACTGAGAAGGACATCCTAATGGTTTCTGAGAAGGACATCCTAATAATTACTGAGATGGATATCCTAATGGTTACTGAGAAGGACATCCTAATGGTTACTGAGAAGTACATCCTAATGGTTACTGAGAAGTACATCCTAATGGTTACTGAGAATGACATCCTAATAGTTACTGAGGAGGACATCCTAATGGTTACTGAGAAGGACATCCTAATGGTTACTGAGAAGGACATCCTAATGGTTACTGATAAGGACATCATAATGACCCTGGATACTGACATGGTTACTGATAAGGACATCCTAATAGTTACTGAGAAGGACATCCTAATGGTTACTGAGAAGGACATCCTAATTGTCCTGGATACTGACATTTTTACTGAGAAGGACATCCTAATTGTTTCTGAGAAGGACATCCTATAGGTCGTGGATACTGACATGGTTACTGAGAAGGACATCCTAATGGTTACTGAGAAGGACATCCTAATGCTTACCGAGAAGGACATCCTAATGGTTACTGAAAAGGACATCCTAATGCTTACCGAGAAGGACATCCTAATGGTTACTGAGAAGGACATAATAATGGTTACTGGAAAGAATCCTAATGGTTACTGAGAACGACATGCTCATGGTTACTGAGAAAGATATCCGAATGGTTAATGAGAAGGACATCCTAATGACCCTGGATACTGACATGGTTAGTGAGAAGGACATCCTAATGGATACTGAGCAGGAAATCCTAATGACCCTGGATACTGACATGGTTACTGAGAAGGACATCCTAATGGTTACTGAGAAAGACATCCTAATGACCATGGATACTGACATGGTTACTGAGAAGGACATCCTAATGACCCTGGATACTGACATGGTTACTGAGAAGGACATCCTAATGGTTACTGAGAAGGACATCATAATGACCCTGGATACTGACATGGTTACTGAGAAGGACATCCTAATGGTTACTGAAAAGGACATCATAATGACCCTGGATACTGACATGGTTACTGAGAAGGACATCCTAATGGTTACTGAGAAGGACATCCTATTGGTTACTGAGAAGCACATCCTAATGGTTACTGAGAAGGACATCCTAATGGTTACTGAGAAGGACATCATAATGAACCTGGATACTGACATGGTTACTGAGAAGGACATCCTAATGGTTACTGAGAAAGACATCCTAATGGTCCTGGATACTGACATGGTTTTTGAGAAGACATCCTAATGGTTACTGAGAAAGACATCCTAATGGTTACTGAGAAGGACATTCTAATGTTTACTGAGAAGGACATCCTAATGGTTACTGAGAAGGACATCCTAATAGTTACTGAGAAGGACATCCTAATGGTCCTGGATACTGACATTGTTACTGAGAAGGACATCCTAATGGTTTCTGAGAAGGACATCCTAATGGTTACTGAGAAGGACATCCTAATGGTTACTGAGAAGGACATCCTAATGGTTACTGAGAAGTACATCCTAATGGTTACTGAGAAGGACATCCTAATGGTTACTGAGAAGGACATCCTAATGGTTACTGAGAAGGACATCCTAATGGTTACTGAGAAGGACATCCTAGTGCTTACTGAGAAGGACATCCTAGTGGTTACTGAGATGGACATCCTGATGGTTTCTGAGAAGGACATCCTAATGGTTACTGAGATGGATATCCTAATGGTTACTGAGAAGGACATCCTAATGGTTACTGAGAAGTACATCCTAATGGTTACTGAGAATGACATCCTAATAGTCACTGAGAAGGACATCCTAATGGTCCTGGATACTGACATTGTTACTGAGAAGGACATCCTAATGGTTTCTGAGGAGGACATCCTAATGACCCGGAATACTGACATGGTTACTGAGAAGACATCGTAATGGTAACTGATAAGGACATCCTAATCTTTACTGAGAAGGACATCCTTATGGTTACTGAGAAGGACATCCCAATAGTTACTGAGAAGGACATCCTAATAGTTACTGAGAAGGACATCCTAATAGTCACTGAGAAGGACATCCTAATGGTCCTGGATACTGACATTGTTACTGAGAAGGACATCCTAATGGTTTCTGAGAAGGACATCCTAATGGTTAATGAGATGGATATCCTAATGGTTACTGAGAAGGACATCCTAATGGTTACTGAGAAGTACATCCTAATGGTTAATGAGAAGTACATCCTAATGGTTACTGAGAGTTACATCCTAATAGTTACTGAGAAGGACATCCTAATGGTCCTGGATACTGACATTGTTACTGAGAAGGACATCCTAATGGTTTCTGAGGAGGACATCCTAATGACCCGGAATACTGACATGGTTACTGAGAAGACATCGTAATGGTAACTGATAAGGACATCCTAATCTTTACTGAGAAGGACATCCTTATGGTTACTGAGAAGGACATCCTAATAGTTACTGAGAAGGACATCCTAATAGTTACTGAGAAGGACATCCTAATAGTCACTGAGAAGGACATCCTAATGGTCCTGGATACTGACATTGTTACTGAGAAGGACATCCTAATGGTTTCTGAGAAGGACATCCTAATGGTTAATGAGATGGATATCCTAATGGTTACTGAGAAGGACATCCTAATGGTTACTGAGAAGTACATCCTAATGGTTAATGAGAAGTACATCCTAATGGTTACTGAGAATTACATCCTAATAGTTACTGAGAAGGACATCCTAATGGTTACTGAGAAGGAACATCCTAATGGTTACTGAGAAGGACATCCTAATGGTTACTGAGAAGGACATCTTAATGGTCCTGGATACTGACATTGTTACTGAGAAGGACATCCTAATGGTTTCTGAGAAGGACATCTTAATGGTTACTGAGATGGATATCCTAATGTTTACTGAGAAGGACATCCTAATGGTTACTGAGAAGTACATCCTAATGGTTTCTGAGAAGGAACATCCTAATGGTTTCTGAGAAGGACATCCTAATGGTTAATGAGATGGATATCCTAATGGTTACTGAGAAGGACATCCTAATGGTTACTGAGAAGTACATCCTAATGGTTAATGAGAAGTACATCCTAATGGTTACTGAGAATTACATCCTAATAGTTACTGAGAAGGACATCCTAATGGTTACTGAGAAGGAACATCCTAATGGTTACTGAGAAGGACATCCTAATGGTTACTGAGAAGGACATCTTAATGGTCCTGGATACTGACATTGTTACTGAGAAGGACATCCTAATGGTTTCTGAGAAGGACATCTTAATGGTTACTGAGATGGATATCCTAATGTTTACTGAGAAGGACATCCTAATGGTTACTGAGAAGTACATCCTAATGGTTACTGAGAAGGAACATCCTAATGGTTACTGAGAAGGACATCCTAATGGTTACTGAGAAGGACATCTTAATGGTCCTGGATACTGACATTGTTACTGAGAAGGACATCCTAATGGTTTCTGAGAAGGACATCTTAATGGTTACTGAGAATGACATCCTAATAGTCACTGAGAAGGACATCCTAATGGTCCTGGATACTGACATTGTTACTGAGAAGGACATCCTAATGGTTTCTGAGGAGGACATCCTAATGACCCGGAATACTGACATGGTTACTGAGAAGACATCGTAATGGTAACTGATAAGGACATCCTAATCTTTACTGAGAAGGACATCCTTATGGTTACTGAGAAGGACATCCTAATAGTTACTGAGAAGGACATCCTAATAGTTACTGAGAAGGACATCCTAATAGTCACTGAGAAGGACATCCTAATGGTCCTGGATACTGACATTGTTACTGAGAAGGACATCCTAATGGTTTCTGAGAAGGACATCCTAATGGTTAATGAGATGGATATCCTAATGGTTACTGAGAAGGACATCCTAATGGTTACTGAGAAGTACATCCTAATGGTTAATGAGAAGTACATCCTAATGGTTACTGAGAATTACATCCTAATAGTTACTGAGAAGGACATCCTAATGGTTACTGAGAAGGAACATCCTAATGGTTACTGAGAAGGACATCCTAATGGTTACTGAGAAGGACATCTTAATGGTCCTGGATACTGACATTGTTACTGAGAAGGACATCCTAATGGTTTCTGAGAAGGACATCTTAATGGTTACTGAGATGGATATCCTAATGTTTACTGAGAAGGACATCCTAATGGTTACTGAGAAGTACATCCTAAGGGTTACTGAGAATGACATCCTAATAGTTACTGAGAAGGACATCCTAATGGTTACTGAGAAGGACATCCTAATGGTTACTGAGAAGGACATCCTAATGGTTACTGAGAAGGACATCATAATGACCCTGGATACTGACATGGTTACTGATAAGGACATCCTAATAGTTACTGAGAAGGACATCCTAATGGTTACTGAGAAGGACATCCTAATGGTCGTGGATACTGACATGGTTACTGAGAAGGACATCCTAATGGTTACTGAGAAGGACATCCTAATTGTCCTGGATACTGACATTGTTACTGAGAAGGACATCCTAATTGTTTCTGAGAAGGACATCCTAATCGTCGTGGATACTGACATGGTTACTGAGAAGGACATCCCAATGGTTACTGAGAAGGAACATCCTAATGGTTACGGAGAAGTACATCCTAATGGTTACGGAGAAGCACATCCTAATGGTTACTGACAAGAACATCCTAATGGTCCTGGATACTGACATCGTTACTGAGAAGGACATCCTAATGGTTTTTAAGATGGATATCCTAATGGTTACTGAGATGGACATCCTAATGGTTACTGAGAAGGACATCCTATTGGTTACTGAGAAGGACATCCTAATGGTTACTGAGAAGTACATCCTAATGGTTACTGAAAAGGACATCCTAATAGTTACTGAGAAGGACATCCTAGTGGTCCTGGATACTGACATTGTTACTGAGAAGGACATCCTATTGGTTACTGAGAAGGACATCCTATTGGTTACTGAGAAGTACATCCTAATGGTTACTGAGAAGGACATCCTAATAGTTACTGAGAAGGACATCCTAATGGTTACTGAGAAGGACATCATAATGACCCTGGATACTGACATGGTTACTGATAAGGACATCCTAATAGTTACTGAGAAGGACATCCTAATAGGTACTGAGAAGGACATCCTAATGGTCGTGGATACTGACATGGTTACTGAGAAAACAATCCTAATGGTTACTGAGAAGGACTTCCTAATGGTTACTGAGAAGGACATCCTAATGGTCCTGGATACTGACATTGTTACTGAGAAGGACATCCTAATTGTTTCTGAGAAGAACATCCTAATGGTTACTGAGAAGGACATCCTAATGGTTACCGAGAAGGACATCCTAATGGTTACTGAGAAGGACATCCTAATTGTCCTGGATACTGACATTGTTACTGAGAAGGACATCCTAATGGTTACTGAGAAGTACATATTAATGGTTACTGAGAAGGACATCCTAATAGTTACTGAGAAGGACATCCTAATGGTCCTGGATACTAACATGGTTACTGAGAAGGACATCCTAATGGTTTCTGAGAAGGACATCCTAATGGTTAATGAGATGGATATCCTAATGGTTACTGAGAAGGACATCCTAATGGTTACTGAGAAGTACATCCTAATGGTTACTGAGAAGTACATCCTAATGGTTACTGAGAATGACATCCTAATAGTTACTGAGAAGGACATCCTAATGGTTACTGAGAAGGACATCCTAATTGTTTCTGAGAAGGACATCCTAATCGTCGTGGATACTGACATGGTTACTGAGAAGGACATCCCAATGGTTACTGAGAAGGAACATCCTAATGGTTACGGAGAAGTACATCCTAATGGTTACGGAGAAGCACATCCTAATGGTTACTGACAAGAACATCCTAATGGTCCTGGATACTGACATCGTTACTGAGAAGGACATCCTAATGGTTTTTAAGATGGATATCCTAATGGTTACTGAGATGGACATCCTAATGGTTACTGAGAAGGACATCCTATTGGTTACTGAGAAGGACATCCTAATGGTTACTGAGAAGTACATCCTAATGGTTACTGAAAAGGACATCCTAATAGTTACTGAGAAGGACATCCTAGTGGTCCTGGATACTGACATTGTTACTGAGAAGGACATCCTATTGGTTACTGAGAAGGACATCCTATTGGTTACTGAGAAGTACATCCTAATGGTTACTGAGAAGGACATCCTAATAGTTACTGAGAAGGACATCATAATGACCCTGGATACTGACATGGTTACTGATAAGGACATCCTAATAGTTACTGAGAAGGACATCCTAATAGGTACTGAGAAGGACATCCTAATGGTCGTGGATACTGACATGGTTACTGAGAAAACAATCCTAATGGTTACTGAGAAGGACTTCCTAATGGTTACTGAGAAGGACATCCTAATGGTCCTGGATACTGACATTGTTACTGAGAAGGACATCCTAATTGTTTCTGAGAAGAACATCCTAATGGTTACTGAGAAGGACATCCTAATTGTCCTGGATACTAACATGGTTACTGAGAAGGACATCCTAATGGTTTCTGAGAAGGACATCCTAATGGTTACTGAGATGGATATCCTAATGGTTACTGAGAAGGACATCCTAATGGTTACTGAGAAGTACATCCTAATGGTTACTGAGAAGTACATCCTAATGGTTACTGAGAATGACATCCTAATAGTTACTGAGAAGGACATCCTAATGGTTACTGAGAAGGACATCCTAATGGTTACTGAGAAGGACATCCTAATGGTTACTGATAAGGACATCATAATGACCCTGGATACTGACATGGTTACTGATAAGGACATCCTAATAGTTACTGAGAAGGACATCCTAATGGTTACTGAGAAGGACATCCTAATTGTCCTGGATACTGACATTTTTACTGAGAAGGACATCCTAATTGTTTCTGAGAAGGACATCCTATAGGTCGTGGATACTGACATGGTTACTGAGAAGGACATCCCAATGGTTACTGAGAAGGAACATCCTAATGGTTACGGAGAAGTACATCCTAATTGTTACGGAGAAGCACATCCTAATGGTTACTGACAAGCACATCCTAATGGTTACTGACAAGAACATCCTAATGGTCCTGGATACTGACATTGTTACTGAGAAGGACACCCTAATGGTTTCTGAGATGGATATCCTAATGGTTACTGAGAAGGACATCCTATTGGTTACTGAGAAGGACATCCTAATGGTTACTGAGAAGGACATCCTAATGGTTACTGAGAAGGACATCCTAATGGTTACTGAGAAGGACATCCTAATAGTTACTGAGAAGGACATCCTAATGGTCCTGGATACTGACATGGTTACTGAGAAGACAATCCTAATGGCTACTGATAAGGACATCCTAATGGTTACTGAGAAGTACATCCTAATGGTTACTGAAAAGGACATCCTAATAGTTACTGAGAAGGACATCCTAATGGTCCTGGATACTGACATGGTTACTGAGAAGACAATCCTAATGGTTACTGATAAGGACATCCTAATGGTTACTGAGAAGTACATCCTAATGGTTACTGAAAATGACATCCTAATAGTTACTGAGAAGGACATCCTAATGGTCCTGGATACTGACATTGTTATTGAGAAGGACATCCAAATGGTTTCTGAGAAGGACATCCTAATGGTTACTGAGATGGACATCCTAATGGTTACTGAGAAGGAGATCCTAATGGTTACTGAGAAGTACATCCTAATGGTTACTGAGAAGGACATCCTAATAGTTACTGAGAAGGACATCCTAATGGTTACTGAGTAGGACATCCTAATGGTTACTGAGAAGGACATCATAATGACCCTGGATACTGACATGGTTACTGATAAGGACATCCTAATAGTTACTGAGAAGGACATCCTAATGGTTACTGAGAAGGACATCCTAATGGTCGTGGATACTGACATGGTTACTTAGAAGACAATCCTAATGTTTACTGAGAAGGACATCCTAATGGTTACTGAGAAGGTCATCCTAGTGGTTACTGAGAAGGACATCCTAATGGTTCTGGATACTGACATTGTTACTGAGAAGGACATCCTAATTGTTTCTGAGAAGAACATCCTAATGGTTACTGAGAAGGACATCCTAACGGTTACCGAGAAGGACATCCTAATGGTTACTGAGAAGGACATCCTAATTGTCCTGGATACCGACATTGTTACTGAGAAGGACATCCTAATTGTTTCTGAGAAGGACATCCTAATGGTCGTGGATACTGACATGGTTACTGAGAAGGAAATCCCAATAATTACTGAGAAGGAACATCCTAATGGTTACGGAGAAGTACATCCTAATGGTTACGGAGAAGCACATCCTAATGGTTACTGACAAGAACATCCTAATGGTCCTGGATACTGACATTGTTACTGAGAAGGACATCCTAATGGTTTCTGAGATGGATATCCTAATGGTTACTGAGATGGACATCCTAATGGTTACTGAGAAGGACATCCTATTGGTTACTGAGAAGGACATCCTAATGGTTACTGAGAAGGACATCCTAATGGTTACTGAGAAGGACATCATAATGACCCTGGATACTGACATGGTTACTGAGAAGGACATCCTAATGGTTACTGAGAAGGACATCCTAATGGTTACTGAGAAAGACATCCTAATGGTCCTGGATACTGACATGGTTATTGAGAAGACATCCTAATGGTTACTGAGAAGGACATCCTAATGACCCTGGATACTGACATGGTTACTGAGAAGGACATCCTAATGGTTACTGAGAAGGACATCCTAATGGTTACTGAGAAGGACATTCTAATTGTTACTGAGAAGGACATCCTAATAGTTACTGAGAAGGACATCCTAATTGTCTTGGATACTGACATGGTTACTGAGAAGACAATCCTAATGGTTACTGATAAGGACATCCTAATGGTTACCGAGAAGTACATCCTAATGGTTACTGAGAAGGACATCCTAATAGTTACTGAGAAGGACATCCTAATGGTCCTGGATACTGACATTGTTACTGAGAAGGACATCCAAATGGTTTCTGAGAGGGACATCCTAATGGTTACTGAGATGGACATCCTAATGTTTACTGAGAAGGACATCCTAATGGTTACTGAGAAGTACATCCTAATGGTTACTGAGGACATCCTAATGGTTACTGAGAAGGACATAATAATGACCCTGGATACTGACATGGTTACTGATAAGGACATCCTAATAGTTACTGAGAAGGACATCCTAATGGTTACTGAGAAGGACATCCTAATGTTTGTGGATACTGACATGGTTACTGAGAAGACAATCCTAATGGTTACTGAGAAGGACATCCTAATGGTTACTGAGAAGGACATCCTAATGGTCCTGGATACTGACATTGTTACTGAGAAGGACATCCTAATTGTTTCTGAGAAGAACATCCTAATGGTTACTGAGAAGGACATCCTAATGGTTACCGAGAAGGACATCCTAATGGTTACTGAGAAGGACATCCTAATTGTCCTGGATACTGACATTGTTACTGAGAAGGACATCCTAATTGTTTCTGAGAAGGACATCCTAATGGTCGTGGATACTGACATGGTTACTGAGAAGGACATCCCAATGGTTACTGAGAAGGAACATCCTAATGGTTACGGAGAAGTACATCCTAATGGTTACGGAGAAGCACATCCTAATGGTTACTGACAAGAACATCCTAATGGTCCTGGATACTGACATTGTTACTGAGAAGGACAGCCTAATGGTTTCTGAGAAGGACATCCTAATGGTTACTGAGAAAGACATCCTAATGGTTACGGAGAAGTACATCCTAATGGTTACTGAGAAGTACATCCTAATGGTTACTGAGAAGGACATCCTAATAGTTACTGAGAAAGACATCCTAATGGTCCTGGATACTGACATTGTTACTGAGAAGGACAGCCTAATGGTTTCTGAGAAGGACATCCTAATGGTTACTGAGAAGTACATCCTAATGGTTACTGAGAAGGACATCCTAATGGTTACTGAGAAGTACATCCTAATGGTTACTGAGAAGTACATCCTAATAGTTACTGAGAAGGACATCCTAATGGTTACTGAGAAGGACATCCTAATGGTTACTGAGGAGGACATCCTAATGACCCGGGATACTGACATGGTTACTGAGAAGACATTAGGCATGAATTATATCATTATTTCTGAGTTTTGTATCGCGCCTGGCAGGTTGAAATATGATTGTCATGTGTTTGTTTGATGGGCGCTGTCCTCAGATAATCGCATGGTTTGCTTTCGCCGTAAATCCTTTTTGAAATCTGACATGTTGGCTAGATTAAAATAAGTTAAGCTTGAATTTGGTGCATTGCTATTGTGAATGTATGAAAGTTAAGTATTTATAATAATTTTTTTGAATTTCGCGCTCTGCAATTTCACCGGATGTTGTCGAAACATTCCGCTAGCGGAACCCCTAGCCATAACAGGTTTGGCATCCTATTAAGGAAAACAAGAGCAAAGAGAGAGAATTCGGCAGAGTGGGAGGGTCGTCACAGATACTCCAGGGAGTGTAATAGGCACCAAAATAGGCCTTCACATTTTCTCAATATTAGGAGCTGAGAAATAAGTTGACATCCATTAGTAACAATATATTCTCCTCTTTTCTACTGTAGGTATGTCATTCAAAATGTGTTTATTCTTTATTCTGTTGCTAGCGATATTCATAAAAACATTTTAAATATTTTTAAGGACCCACTGCAATACTTTGGGGCCGTGGACTCCCGGTTGAATACCCCTGGTTTACAGTATCTTACATCTAATGAGGAAATAGGTTTGATTAAGTTATCTTATGGACTTAATCAAGTGGCTCATTGATGTGAAGATCAATCGTGACACCAGGGAGGTTGTTCAGGCTGGTTAATGAGTTGAATTAATCCATTTGAATGAAGTGTCAAAACCCAATGAAAAGGAGCACACGCTTTGGTCCTGGAACACTCTATGCTATAGTAAACTCTACTATGTCACTTTATACTTTTGCTCAGGGAGAGGCACCAAAGACGCCAAAGGGGTATAAGTTATGGTAGAGGTCTGGAAGCCTGGTCCTGGAAAACTGGTCTAGGACCTGTGGTTTGATGCCCTATGGCCTCAGACGTTTGATTGTGAGCGGGGGATCAAGGTAGAGGTCTGCAATCCCGGTCCTGGAGCCACTACTAGCACCTCACCTTTGTGGTTGTGCACTATCTTAGCTTGGGCCTTGGCTGATTCATGAATGGATGATTTGAGAGGCATCTGTGAATTGAGTGAGAATCATCTCACCTAGGCACACAGATATAAAACTTGATTTGAATTCTGAAGGCCTATGGTGACATTCCTTTGGAATAGAACTGTATGGATAGAGCTTCTCAACAAGAAGCTTATTTGATTGTAGATCAACTTAACCTGAACTAAGCAGGCCTAGAAGGTTCTCCAGGAGCAGGGTTGAAGAGATCTTGTTTTGGGGAGGGATGTCTTGTCAGCTTACAACCCTAGATTTGATTCAGTAGGCCTATATATAATTTTACTTTAATGTGGTCATATCTAGCCATCCAGGCGTCCTTATGTGATTGGATATGTGGTCTAATTTATCATGTGACCCTGTTTCTCAGAGTAGAGAGGAAGTGACCAAACAAAAGTGTCTGTAGAAAGGACTTATAGCAGTCCCTCCAGGATTTCACAATTTTTTTGTTGTTGATTTCTACGGCAAAAAATGCTTGATTTTGCAGCAGCTTTTCTGAAATTCTGCGATACATTTTGCAATGTTTTTTTTCTCACGTTAATTTCATATAAAGCAATAAAAAGTCATATGTGCTCAGTTTTAGGACAATTTTAAGCAGAATACATAATACAAAAACATTTAAACATCTAAAGTGCTCCATTCTGTTTATTTTCCTGAACAAACAACTCTCTCATAATTCACTCACAGATTCACACACATGCACACACACCTCTCCATCAGACTTGGGGCTTGCTATCAACACGAGATGCACCTCCCATTCCCACACCTCTCCTCTCCATCAGGCTTGGGGCTTGCTATCAACACGAGATGCACCTCCCATTCCCACACCTCTCCTCTCCATCAGGCTTGGGGCTTTGCTATCAACACGAGATGCACCTCCCATTCCCACTCACACAGACCTCTCCTCTCCATCAGGCTTGGGGCTTGCTATCAACACGAGATGCACCTCCCATTCCCACTCACACAGATCTCTCCTCTCCATCAGGCTTGGGGCTTGCTATCAACACGAGATGCACCTCCCATTCCCACACCTCTCCTCTCCATCAGGCTTGTGGGTTGCTATCAACACGAGATGCACCTCCCGTTCCCACACACTCTCCTCTCCATCAGGCTTGGGGCTTGCTATCAACACGAGATGCACCTCCCGTTCCCACACACTCTCCTCTCCATCAGGCTTGGGGCTTGCTATCAACACGAGATGCACCTCCCGTTCCCACACACTCTCCTCTCCATCAGGCTTGTGGCTTGCTATCAACATGAGATGCAACTCCCATTCCCACACACACACACCTCTCCTCTCCATCAGGCTTGTGGCTTGCTATCAACACGAGATGCACCTCCCATTCCCACTCACACTCTTTTTCTCAAAAACCCCCAAATAGATTCAAAGTTGATCAATTGCTTTCCATTTGAGGATCAATATTTATTTTGCATAAGTTGTCTTCAAAATACTTTAGATTGTGATTTTTGTCTGAAAGGGTTGTAAGGGAGAGAATAACATAAAACATAAAAATGGTGTATTGTGGTTGATATGTAATTTAAAAACAGTATTACCATTTTTAAAAATCCAGAAAGATTGTGATTTTGTGATCTGTATTAAGTTTTACAGAGAGTTTAAAAGTTTTGCATGGTCTTTAGCTGTTATATTTGTTGGGAAATGAGATTGTTGATGGCTGACAGGCAGTACAATGAACAGAAATCAATCACCCATCATCTTCACACGTGAATACGCTGAAAATCGATTGGGCCATTTTCCATGGTAACAGTGCAGTAATTTGTCAAAATTACAAACCCGTTTTCGATTGGACCCTTTTATGCACTAAAAGTGCAGGGTTTGGTAAAAAAAATTGCGATCTCTCGCATAATATGCTCTGATTGGTTGATTTTGCATTGAATTATGCGATCGAAGAATTGCGGAATCCTTGAGGGACTGTTATAGCCACGTCTTGTGGTTACATTCTTTGGGGGCTCATTTGAAAGGACCAAATTTATCGGACTGTTGCAGTGGCATAAACGTTGGAAGATATTGCTGGAAAAGCACATACTTTCCCCGTAGCATTTGACTTTGTTTCACTTGAAAGCATTCAAACTGTGAAGTCTTCCCTGGCCTAGAACACAAGACGCAGAGATAAAGAGAGGCTTTATGAAGAACCAAACTGATGCTGGAAGAATATACCTAGAGCCAAAAGCGCATGACATTTCAGCACGATGGTCATATTTCCCCATCCTTTGAGATGCTGCATCCATCTTTCTTGTAAATTTAGGCAGACATGGTTTACACAAATACAAGCTCCTCAACGAACAACTATCTCAAGTTAGGATTCGGCCCAATGTCCTTGTATGAGTGGAAACAAATGCTGCTGAAGGACGTATAGTCTTTTATAAATGCACAAAACTGTTCCTGTCCATATAGGCAGTAGGCGTACGTAGCGACAATAAGCAGTAACACCACAACCAATCCCTTTCACACTTCCCTCAAATTATGCAAATGATAGCCATTTGGTCTGTCAAAAGTACAAGTGATCCAAAGGATACATTTTAACTGATTAACTTTAAAGTTAGGTCACATAATAAACGTAATAGCCTAAATAGATTGTTAATGGTGGATTCGGTTAATTAACATGGACCAGAAAAAAAACAATTCTATATTGATGTGAACTATTCTGTACTGATATCAGAATAATAATAAGTAACTGAAAAATCTTCAATGTTACAAACATGCTAATTGAAATGAACCCTTTGAAATAACTTTCATTTTCTTACAATGTAATTGTTTAAACTCAACTTGATATCTCCCCTCTCCACTCTTTCTAACCCCCAAACCTATTGATATCTCCCCTCTCCACTCTTTCTAACCCCGAAACATATTGAGATCTCCCCTCTCCACTCTTTCTAACCCCCAAACCTATTGATATCTTCACTCTCCAGTCTTTCTAACCCCCAAACCTCTTGATATCTCCACTCTCCACTCTTTCTAACCCCCAAACCTATTGATATCTCCACTCTCCACTCTTTCTAACCCCCAAACCTATTGATATCTCCACTCTCCACTCTTTCTAACCCCCAAACCTATTGATATCTCCCCTCTCCACTCTTTCTAACACCCAAACCTATTGATATCTCCCCTATCCACTCTTTCTAACCCCCAAACCAATTGATATCTCCCCTCTCCACTCTTTCTAACCCACAAACCTAATGATATCTCCACTCTTTCTAACCCCCAAACCTATTGATATCTCCACTCTCCACTCTTTCTAACCCTCAAACCTATTGATATCTCCCCTCTCCACTCTTTCTAACCCCCAAACCTATTGATATCTCCACTCTCCACTCTTTCTAACCCCCAAACCTATTGATATCTCCCCTCTCCACTCTTTATAACCCCCAATCCTATTGATATCTCCCCTCTCCACTCTTTCTAACCCCCAAACCTATTGATATCTCCCCTCTCCACTCTTTCTAACCACCAAACCTATTGATATCTCCCCTCTCCACTCTTTCTAACCCCCAAACCTATTGATATCTCCCCTCTCCACTCTTTCTAACCCCCAAACCTATTGATATCTCCCCTCTCCACTCTTTCTAACCCCCAAACCTATTGATATCTCCCCTCTCCACTCTTTCTAACCCCCACATCTATTGATATCTCCCCTCTCCACTCTTTCTAACCCCCAAACCTATTGATATCTTCCCTTTCTAGACGTCCATCCCTGTTGATTGTTTCGCATGAGGCAAAAAACGAAACATAACCGTAGGACAGTATTTTTTTGTGTGATTTTAATGTTGCCAGTTCTCCTCTCTTTTTCTAGAGGGCTTGCCTTGTATATCACCAATACAGTTTTATGTACAGTATAAGGGTTGTTTCTTGATTCTCAAGCTACTGATTTGCGTGCTACGCTGCCTGTGCAAACAGCCTCCATCCTAACAGCCAACATTTGCCTCAAGATCAGCATTTTACACCGATCTCCAATTGAATCTAATTTGAATTCTTGTTTTGATCCTAAATCTGCTTGACATGTTATACAGTATGTCAAATGATTACTCAAAAACACTCCTTTGATTTGTTGTGTTATGGTTCTCATGATAAGCCCCAGTGCTTAAACGATTAATAGCACTTTCTAGACAGGGTCTCTGAATTTGGAAGCAGTTGTTTTATGTTTTTCTAGTTGAGAAAGGGCCACAATCATGATTTTCAGTCTGATTATTTTCAAATGCACTGTTCAGCATTAGGGAATTTTTGCCATCTTGCTGCAGAGATAATTTAGTCACGATCTAGACCATAATGAACCACTGAATGTTAAGTTCCCTGTTATTCACAACACTTCAGACTATTCCAAGTTCAGAACAATATCCGACAAACTTGAACAATAGTAGAGATTTGTGATTGCCACAAAGACAAATAAAGTTAACCAGGAAAGTTGTGCAGATTTCTGGCAATAATAAACCTATAATATATTTTTTAAATGTTCTGTGACATAGTCTGAAGCGATCTGAATAAAAAAAATATATAACACTTAATGGTTCATACTGGAATTATTATTTTATACAAAACAAATATTAACTTACAAATATCTTTAAGGCTCCAAGTGCAAGAAAGTCTCGAGGACTTGAGGGCTACAGCGACTCCTTTTTGAATAGGAACTCCAAATCTCCCTGTGGACCCCCCCCCCCCCCCCAAAAAAATGGGGAAAAAACAAGCGAAAGATAAATTGGTTCTCTTATTTATCCATTTTGTCTGTCTGTGTATTTAGAGTACGTTGTTCTTTAATGCTGACACGTATGCTTTTCTGCGTTTTGCAGAAAACAGCCAAGATGGAGGAATTCATGCAGACTTAATATATGACCGACCAT
The DNA here is from genome assembly GCF_045791955.1 of Oncorhynchus clarkii lewisi. Lineage (NCBI taxonomy): Eukaryota > Metazoa > Chordata > Actinopteri > Salmoniformes > Salmonidae > Oncorhynchus > Oncorhynchus clarkii. Next base: position 35,769,603 of record NC_092162.1, on the reverse strand, counting down.
ATGACTATAGCTCCGCGGCTGATATCATGACGGTAGACCATATTGTCATATTCCAATTCTCAACCGTAGAAAGGGGGGTCCTGCAAGGGTATCCATTGCAACGACAGGAAGATAACATGCAGTATATGCAGTTATATTTCCATTCATTTATTTTAACTTCACATTTCTATCTTAGTCTTGTTTGATCTTGCTGGAACCATTTTACATTTTGAGAGATATTTTCTATCCAGACATGACATTTAAAAGTAAAAAAGCAACAATCTGGCTGTTTGGCAAATATGACCATCAGTAGTTTTGTCACGTTCTGACCTTAGTTCTTTTGTTATGTCTTTGTTTTAGTATGGTCAGGGCGTGAGTTGGGTGGGCAGTCTATGTTCGTTTTTTTAGGTTGTGTTTATGTGTTTGGCCTGGTATGGTTCTCAGAGGCAGGTGTCGTTTGTTGTCTCTGATTGAGAATCATACTGAGGTAGCCTTTTCCCACCTGTGTGGGGTGGGTGATTATTTTCAGTTTTATTGTTTTTGTTCAGTGTTCAGTATTCTTATTAAAACAATATGGACACACTGTGCATTGGTCCTCCTCTTCTTCCACCCACGACGAGCGTTACAGAATCACCCACCAACCAAGGACCAAGCAGCGTGGTATCGGGCAGCAGCGATCTCCGGACTCGTGGACATGGGAGGAGATTTTGGACGGAAAGGGACCCTGGGCACAGGCTGGGGAATATCGCCGCACCAAGGCAGAGATGGAGGCAGCGAAAGCTGAGCGGCGGCGATATGAGGAGGCAGCACGGAAGCGCGACAGGCACGAGAGGCAGCCCCCACATTTTTTTTGGGGGGGGGGGGCACACGGGGAGTGTGGCAGAGTCAGGTTGGAGACCTAAGCCCACTCCTCGTGCTTACCGAAAGAAGCACAGTACTGGTCAAGCACCGTGTTATGCGGTCAAGTGTACGGTGTCACCAGTACGCGCTCATAGCCCGGTGCGCGAAAGGCCAGCCCCCCGCAAGTGCCATGCGAGAGTGGGCATCCAGCCAGGGCGTGTTGTGCCAGCCCAGCGTGTTTGGTCTCGGATACGCCGCTTCGGCCCAGGGTATCCTGGGCCGGCGCTGCATGCTGTGTCTCCGGGGCGCTGGGAGGGTGCAGTGCGTCCTATGCCTGCGCTCCACCCGTGCCGGGCGAATGTGGTTATGGAGCCTAAGGGAGAGGTGCGAGTGGTATGCACCAGATCGCCAGTGCTCACCCACAGCCCGGTTCAACCTGTGCCTGCACTCTGGATGGTCCGGGCTAAAATGGTGATCGAGCCGGGAGGTGTGGTGCCAACGCTGCACACCAGGGCTCCAGTGCTCCCCCATGGCCCGGTCCAACCGGTGCCTCCTCCAAGCACCAGGCCTCCTGTAGGTCTCCCCACCAGGCTGTCTCGCTGTCTCCTTCCTCCAGGTGCTCCCTCCTGTCCAGCGCTGCCAGAGTCTCCCGTCTGTCCTGAGCTGCCAGAGTCGCCCGTCTGTCCTGAGCTGCCAGAGTCGCCCGTCTGTCCTGAGCTGCCAGAGTCGCCCGTCTGTCCTGAGCTGCCAGAGCCGCCCGTCTGTCCTGAGCTGCCAGAGTCGCCCGTCTGTCCTGAGCTGCCAGAGTCGCCCGTCTGTCCTGAGCTGCCAGAGCCGCCCGTCTGTCCTGAGCTGCCAGAGCCGCCTGTCTGTCAGGAGCTGACAGAGCCGCCCGTCAGTCAGGAGCTGCCAGAGTCGCCCGTCAGTCAGGAGCTGCCAGAGTCGCCCGTCAGTCAGGAGCTGCCAGAGTCGCCTGTCTGTCTGAGCTTCCAGAGCCGCCCGTCTGTCAGGAGCTGACAGAGACGCCCGTCTGTCCTGAGCTGCAACCTCTTAATCATAGTATCACAAGTTAAACATATACTGTAAAACTTCAATTAATAGCCCAGGCTTAAATCACTGAAGACAACAGGTGCTTATTAGAGACAGGCTTCTAAGGAATAATGCACTTAGATTGTACTTATTTGCTGAAATGTGTTCCGTTGCCCGGCTATTAAAAGCGACTATTTGAGTTTTACAGTAGTATGAGGCTGATGCTGACTTCCAATATCATTGACTGAACAACTCTGCTAAAACAATGCAAATATGTGCAAAATAGTTGCTCATGCTACTTCGACCTTTTGACTATTGACTCCTTTTGGACTCCTATTGAGTCCTTTTTGGACTCCTATTGAGTCCTTTTTGACTCCTATTGAGTCCTTTTTGACTCCTATTGAGTCCTTTTTGACTCCAGACTCAAAGCAAGTCAGTTGTAGAGCTGTGAAATGCTCCACTTTGACTCCTATTTGGACTCCAGACTCAAAGTAAGTCAGTTGTAGAGCTGTGAAATGCTCCTATTTGACTCCTATTGAGCCCTATTGACTCCACACTTAAAGCAAGTCAGTTGTGGAGCTGTGAAATGCTCCTATTTGACTCCTATTTGGACTCCAGACTCAAAGCAAGTCAGTTGTAAGAGCTGTGAAATGCTCCTCTTCGACTCCTATTTGACTCCCAGCTGCCTCGTGGGAGTGGCGGAGAAAACTACGAGGAGGAGGATTTGTGTTGATTCAGCAGCGACGAGGTCATCAACTTTATTGACGAGACCCCGCTGCCCAGCCCATGAAGAGCCCTCGCCGCACCACCACCATCTCCCTAATCCCGGACATCTCTGAGCCGCACATCATCTTGTCCTCGCATTTCCCACTCACCGACTTTGAGCATGAGCCCCAGGCCCTGCGGTGCCTCCCGGAGCATGGCAGGAGCTGTAGCCGGGTAGGGCCGCTGGACGGCTTGCACAGGATGGGCAGTGGTGGTGGGGAAAGCTCTGGGATGTGCTGTTCAGGTAAAGGTTCTCTCCGTGAACACCGGCAGGAAAGGAAGCGCCAAGGCGAACTGGTCCCCCCTTCGGACTGGGGAGCACTCATCTCACAGGCCTAGCAGGACAAGAGCCCACAGGCCTGGGCCCGGCTGGGGGGCCCACAAACACCTGACTACGGGAGAGAATAAAGGAACACAAATAGTTTTATAAACTCACCTTCTGCATCGCCCTCAGGATATTTCACATTTCACTCTAATAGGAGTGAAGAAAGTTAATATTATTAGTATTACACAGCCATGACATTGGGGTAGTTGAAAGATTTCATACGGGTATATCCTAAATAATTGTTGTTTTTATTCAACCACCCTATAATCCCAAAGCTAGGACTTTGATATTATTGGCTTTGTACACATCATGACTTGCCTACCTTTGCTTTACAACCTGATAGGCTAGACAACATAGCAACTTTGAAAGAGGCTGTGCAATTCCTGGGAGACACATTGGTTTTTACTACACCCTTACTAACACCTCCTTCATATTCCACTCTTTTGATTTAGATTCAATGATGTCCTTTTGAAATTGGTATTTTTCATTTCAGATTTAGTACAAGATGTTATCTCGTGGGTGCATGTCTTTCAAATCACTTTTGGAGACATTTGAAAAGAGATGAGAAGTAAATGCCAAAACTGTCCATGTTCATTTTTGTTGTGGTTATGACAAGTCTCTTTGATGGATGATCATTTGCTAGATTTTTGGTTACAATTAACAAAGAAGAGTGGGAATGTTTTCAGGAAATATACAAGATGTTATTCATTAAGGAAACCCTCTAACATTGTATTGTGTCCTGCCTACCATTAACATATCCTATACTGGCAAACAAAGAGATTGCCTCACAAATGTTCTACGTGGTTGTGTAAGATGAATCTCTATCATGCCGTCCCTTAGACACTTTGGAAAAGCTAACTCGGCGTGGAGTGAATGTGACATGTACATAACGAAAGTTACAGGTACAGTGCATTCGGAAAGTATTCAGACCCCTTCCCCTTTTACACATTTTGTTACATTACAGCCTTATTCTAAAATTGATTAAATAAATAAAAATCCTCATCAATCTACGCACAATACCCCATAATGACAAAATGTATATAAAATAAATAACAGTATTCAGACCTTTTTCTATTAGATTTGAAATTGAGCTCATATACATCCTGTTTCCATTGACCATCCTTGAGATGTTTCTACAACTTGATTGGAGTCCACCTGGGGTAAATTCAATTGATTGGACATGATTTGGTAAGGCACACACCTGTCTATATAAGGTCCCACAGTTGACAGTGCATGTCAGAGCAAAAACCAAGCCATGAGGTCGAAGGAATTGTCTGTAGAGCTCCGACACAGGATAGTTTCGAAGCACATATCTGGGGAAGGGTACCAACAAGTGTCTGCAGCATTGAAGGTCCCCAATAAGTCAGTGGCCTCCATCATTCTTAAATGAAGAAGTTTGGAACCACCAAGACTCTTCCAAGAGCTGTCCATCTGGCCAAACTGAGCAATCGAGGGAGAAGGTCCTTGGTCAAGGAGGTGACCAAAGGCCCGATGGTCACTCTAACAGAGCTCCAGAGTTCTTCTGTGGAGATGGGCCGCAGCACTACCTTTATGGTACAATGGCCAGATGGATGCCACTCCTCAGCCAGCTTGGAGTTTGCCAAAAGGCACCTAAAGGACTCTCAGACCATGAGAAACAAGATCCAACTCTTTGGCCTGAATGCCAAGCGTCACATCTGGAGGAAACCTGGCACCATCCCTACGATGAAGCAAGGTGGTGGCAGCATCATGCTGTGGGGATGTTTTTCAGCGGCAGGGACTGGGAGACTACTCAGCATCGAGGAAAAGAGGATCGGAGCAAAGTACAGAGAGATCCTTAATGAAAACTTGTTCCAGGGAGCTCAGGACCTCCGACTGGGCGAAGTTTCACCTTCCAACAGGACAATGACCCTAAGCACACAGCCAAGGCAATGCAGGACTGGCTTCGAGTCTCTGAATGTTCTTGAGTGGCCCAGCCAAAGCCCGTGCTTGAAGCCGATCAAACATCTCTGGAGACTCCTGAAAATAGCTGTGCAGCGACGCTCCCCATCCAACCTGACAGAGCTTGAGAGGGATGGGAGAAACTCCCCAAATACAGGTGTACCAAGCTTGTAGCGTCATACCCAAGAAGACTTGAGGCTGTAATTGCTGCCAAAGGTGCTTCAACAAAATACAGAGTAAAGGGTTTGAATACTTTGGTAAATTCAGATATTTTTCATAAATTTGCCTACATTTCTAAAAACCTGTATTTGCTTTGTCATTATGGGATATTGTGTGTAGATTTAAAAAATATATATATTTTATAGCACGGCTGTAACATAACAAAATGTGGAAAAAGTCAAGGGGTCTGAATACTTTCCAAATGCACTGTATTACACAGTTGACCTACATCAGGAAACAAACATTTTATGCATGGCATATCTCATTGCAAAGTAAGGTTTCAGTTTATCTAAAAACTCAGACATCATGGGAGTGAACTTTGCTTATGACTGAATATACAGTGGCAAGAAAAAGTATGTGAACCCGTTAGAATTACAGGGATTTCTGCATAAATTGGTCATGAAATTTGATCTGATCTTCATCTAGGTCACAACAATAGACATAGACAGTCTGCTTAAAACTAATAATACACAAACAATTATAATTTTTCATGTCTTTATTGAACACACCGTGTAAACATTCACAGTGCAGGTTGGAAAAAAGTATGTGAACACTTGGATTTACTAACTGGTTTACCCTCTTTTGGCAGCAATAACTTCAACCAAACATGTTCTGTAGTTGCAGATCAGAGCTGTACAATGGTCAGGAGGAATTTTGGACCATTCCTCTTTACAAAACTGTTTCAGTTCCACAATTTTCTTGGGATGTCTGGTGTGAACCGCTCTCTTGAGATCATGCCACAGCATCTTAATCGGGCTGAGGTCAGGACTGACTGGGCCACTCCAGAAGGTGTATTTTCTTCTGTTCAAGCCATTCTGTTGTTGATTTCCTTCTATCTTTTGGGTTGTTGTCCTGTTGAATCACTTAACTTCTGTTGACCTTCAATTGGCGGACAGATAGCCTTACATTCTCCTTACAAAATGTCTTGATAAACTTGGGAATTCATTTTTCCTTTGATGATAGCAAGCTGTCCAGCTGTGAGGCAGCAAAGCAGCCCCAAACCATGATGCTCCCTCCACCATAGTTTACAGTTGGGATGAAGTTTTGATGTTGGTGTGCTGTGAATATTTTGCCAGTAGGTGCTCTTTTGCAAACTTCAGACGTGCAGCAATGTTTTTTTATGGACAGTGTTTTACGTATCGTAGACTCGTTAACAGAGATGTTAGCATCTTCCAGAGATTTCTGTAAGTCTTTAGCTGAAACACTAGGATTCTTCTTAACCTCATTGAGCATTCTGCGCTGTGCTGCAATCGTCTTTGCAGGACGGCCACTCCTAGGGAGAGTAGCAACAGTGCTGACATTTCTCCATTTATAGACAATTTGTCTTACCCCTGGACTGGTTTTTAGAGATACTTTGGTAACCCTTTCCAGCATTATGCAAGGCAACAATTCTTAATCTTAGGTCTTCTGAGATCTCTTTTGTTCGAGGCATGGTTCACATCAGGCAATGCTTCTTGTGAATAACAAACTCAAATGTTGTGAGTGTTATTTTATGGGGCAGGGAAGCTCTAACCAAAATCTTCAATCTCGTCTCATTGATTCGACTCCAGGTTAGTTGACTCCTGACACCAATTAGGTTTTGGAGAAGTCATTAGCCTAGGGGTTCACATACTTTTTCCAACCTACACTGTGAATGTTTAAATGATGTATTCAGTATAGACAAGAAAAATACAATAATTTGTGTTATTAGTTTAAGCACACTGTCTACATTCACAGTGTTGGTTGGAAAAAGTATGTGACTTAGATGAAGATCAGATCAAATTGTATGTCAAAACTATGCAGAAATCCAGGTAATTCCAAAGGGCTCACATACTTTTTCTTGAAACTGTAATGAGCAGTGTAAGGAAATTGAGCATGATGTTTGTCCTTTATCCCTCCTCTTTAGTCCCAAATTATCTTCATTCAATTGATTTGAAAAAACGAACATCTAAAACGAACTCATCAAGCATTTTTGCTAGATACGTGTTGGCTTTCTTGTGGCAGAGAAAAGCAACTATCCCCTCTGTAAGCTCACATAGGCTGTTCTCTTGAGAGCGTTTTTTGTTGTTGTCCAGTACCTGTAAAGGATGCAATTTAGGAAACGTATTTTTGCAACATTGGTTCTCACAGGGTTAAGTGCTTAAGTTCAAATCTGTAGTGCTGAAGATCCGCGCTGTTTCACGATTGAAATTTAAAGGCAATGTTCCCGCGTTCTCGGAGACTGCATTCATGTTAAAAGCTGCATATGTTGGCTTAATCGGAAATTACCTTTAAATTTCAATTGCGCTATGCGGAGGATCTTCAGCACTACGGATTGAATCAAGCCCTTTAGCCCTGCTCAATTACAGCTGTGTTTAGACTGCTGTGGTCCATGTTTTCTGTGATCTAGTGTATTATAAACTAGATGGCTCTCTTATTCTTACCACTTTTCCCAGTCATATTCAAGACTGGAACTACTTTTCTAGGGGGTCTGATGCTTCTAGCCCTGATTTGCATTTTGATGGTTCTGTAGCCGAAACACGTATGAGTTAAAAAAAAAAAAAAATCCATTGAACATGTCATGAAGGCATTTTAATTCATTATATGAAGAGTGCCTTGGTCCTCCTTTCTTTTTGATGACCAACTTACCGCTTTTACCAAAGAGCACCTTCTGTCTACAAAAACCTACTATGGTGTACGTTAGCAGCGCTTCCCTTCCTTCTAAATTTCTAAGTTGGTTGTCTGTAGTATATGCCTCCCCATACCATGACCCCACCGCCACCATGGGGCACTCTGTTCACAACATTGACATCAGCAAACCGCTCACTCACAATGCCCTACACATGGTCTGCGGTTTTGAGGCCAGTTGGAGATACTGCCAAATTCACTAAAAGGACATTGGATGTGGCTTATGGTAGAGAAACGTGTATTAAATTATCTGTCAACAGCTCTGGTAGACATTCTTGCAGTCAGCATGCCAATTGCATGCTCCCTCAAAACATGACACATCTGAGCATATTTTAGATTGGCCTTTTATTTTCCCCTGCACAAGGTGCACCTGTGTAATGATCGTGTAACCACTCCAGCCCATGACCTCCACATCCGGTTTCTTCACCTACGGGATGGTCTGAGACCAGCCACCTGGACAGCTGATAAAGCTGTGGCTTTACACAATTGGAGAAATTCTGCACAAACTGTCACAGTCTCAGGAGAGCTCATTTACCTGACTGCAGATCGGCGTAGTAACCGACTTCAGTGGGCAAATGCTCACCTTCAATTGCCACTTACATTCTGGAGAAGTGTGCTCTTCACGGATGAATCACGGTTTCAACTATACTGGGCAGATGGCAGACAACATGTATGGCGTCATGTGGGCAAGCAGTTTGCTGATGCCAACATTGTGAACAGAGTGCCCCATGATGGCGGTGAGGCTATGGTATGGGCAGTGTGGTAAACCGTGGAGTGTTGGGTTGAGCGTGCAGAGATTGACACAGAGACAGGGAGGCTTTAGTCCGCAAAAACAACTTTACTAAGACAGAAAATAAACAAAGAAAATCACTGAGGCTCGGTCATCCTCTCCTTTTGCTTGGTGTCGGTCTCTCCTCGTTCTCTCTCACGGTGTGCCACCGTGCTCCTTTTATTTGGCCTCCACGGCCGGTTGGCACTTTCCGCTAATTACCTCAACTGAGAGCTGTCTGTGTCGGGGTGCCCTGCTCACTTATTCCCAGCAGAGGGAGCCAACGTCGCCTCACATACCTCCCCTCTATTACCATCCCCAGGGGTAGACCTACTGGAATACCACAGCAGGCATCAGCTACAGACAACGAACACAATGGCATTTTATTGATGGCAATTTGAATGCAGCGATACCGTGACGAGATCCTGAATCCATTATCGTGCCATTCATCCACCACCATCACCTCATGTTTCAGCATGATAATGCACAGCCCCATGTTGCAAGGATCTGTACCCTATTCCAGGAAACTGAAAATATCCCAGTTCTTCCATGACCTGCATACTCACCAGACATGTCACATATTGAGCATGTTTGGGATGCTCTGGTTCGACCTGTGTACGACAGCATGCTCCAGATCCCGCCAATATCTAGCAACATCGCACAGCCATTAAAGTGGAGTGGGACAACATTACACAGTTTACATACACTCAATTGGTATTTGGTGGCATTGCCTTGAAATTGTTTAACTTGGGTCAGGTTCCCACAATAAGTTGGGTGAATGTTGGCCCATTTCTCCTGACAGAGCTGGTGTAACTGAGTCAGGTTTGTAGGCCTCTTTGCTCGCACACGCTTTTTCAGTTCTGCCCACACATTTTCTATAGGATTGAGGTGAGTGGTTTGTGGATGGCCACTCCAATACCTTGACTTCGTTGTCCTTAATTAAGCCATTTTGCCACAATTTTGGAAATATGCTTGGGGTCATTGTCAATTTGGAAGACTAAGCTTTAACTTCCTGACTGATGTCTTGAGATGTTGCTTCAATATATCCACATAATTGTCCATCCTCATCATGCCATCTATTTTGTGAAGTGCACCAGACCCTCCTGCAGCAAAGCACCCCCACAACAACACCGGCAGGATAGAACAGCACACTCTGGTAAGACGAGGGGGGGGGAAGTCTGTGCATATTTGTAAACAACAGCTGGTGCACGAAATCTAAGGAAGTCTCTAGATTTTTCTTGCCTGAAGTAGAGTATATTGTGATACATTTCAGGCCACACTAGTTGCCTAGCGTTCTTAGCTATTTATTTTTTATTTTTAAAACATTTATTTCACCTTTATTTAGCCAGGTAGGCTAGTTGAGAACAAGTTCTCATTTGAAACTGCGACCTGGCCATGATAAAGCATAGCAATTCGATACATACAATAACACAGAGTTACACATGGAATTAACAAAACATACAGTCAAGATAAGGGAAATAAGGCAATAAATAGGCCATGGTGGCAAAGTAATTACAATATAGCAATTAAACACTGGAATGGTAGATGTGCAGAAGCTGAATGTGCAAGTCGAAATACTGGGGTGCAAAGGAGCAAGAAAAATAAATAAATACAGTATGGGGATGAGGTAGCTAGATGGGCTGTTTACAGATGGGCTATGTACAGGTGCAGTGATCTGTGAGCTGCTCTGACAGCTGGTGCTTAAAGCTAGTGAGGGAGATTTGAGTCTCCAGCTTCAGTGATTTTTGCAGTTCGTTCCAGTCATTGGCAGCAGAGAACTGGAAGGAAAGGTGACCAAAGAGGAATTGGCTTTGGGGGTGACCAGTGAGCTATACCTGCTGGAGCGCGTGCTACGAATGGGTGCTGCTATGGTGACCAGTGAGCTGAGATAAGGCGGGGCTTTACCTAGCATAGACTTGTAGATAACCTGTAGCCAGTGGGTTTGGGGATGAGTATGAAGCGAGGGCCAACCAATGAGAGTGTACAGGTCGCAGTGGTGGGTAGTATATGGGGCTTTGGTGACAAAACGGATGGCACTGTGATAGACTGCATCCAATTTGTTGAGTAGAGTGTTGGAGGCTATTTTATAGATGACATCGCCGAAGTCGAGGATCGGAAGGATGGTCAGTTTTACGAGGGTAGGTTTGGCAGCATGAGTGAAGGATGCTTTGTTGTGGTATAGGAAGCCGATTCTAGATTTAATTTTGGATTGGAGATGCTTAATGTGAGTCTGGAATGAGAGTTCACAGTCTAACCAGACACCTAGGTATTTGTAGTTGTCCACGTATTCTAAGTCAGAGCCGTCCAGAGTAGTGATGCTGGATGGGCGGGCAGATGCGGGCAGTGATCGATTGAGTAGCATGCATTTAGTTTTACTTGCATTTAAGAGCAGTTGGAAGCCACGGAAGGAGAGTTGTATGGCATTGAAGCTCGTCTGGAGGTTAGTTAACACAGTGTCCAAAGAGGGGCCAGAAGTATACAGAATGGTGTTATATGCGTAGAGGTGAATCAGAGACACACCAGCAGCAAGAGCGACATAATTGATGCATACAGAGAATAGAGCCGGCCCGAGATTTGAACCCTGTGGCACCCCCATAGAGACTGCCAGAGGTCTGGACAACATGCCCTCCGATTTGACACACTGAACTCTATCAGAGAAGTAGTTGGTAAACCAGGTGAGGCAATCATTTGAGAAACCTAGGTTGTCGAGTCTGCGAATAAGAATGTGGTGATTGACACAGTCGAAAGCCTTGGCCAGGTCGATGAATACGGCTGCACAGTAATGTCTCTTATCGATGGCGGTTATGATATCGTTTACGACCTTGAGCATGGCTGAGGTGCACCCATGACCAATTCTGAACCTAGATTGCATAGCAGAGAAGGTACGGTGGGATTCGAAATGGTTGGTAATCTGTTTGTTAACTTGGCTTTCGAAGACCTTAGAAATACAGAGTAGGACAGATATAGGTCTGTAGCAGATTGGGTCTAGAGTGTCACCCCCTTTAAAGAGGGGGACGACCGCAGCAGCTTTCCAATCTTTGGGAATCTCAGGCGATACAAAAGAGAGGCTGAACAAGCTAGTAATAGGGGTTGCAACAATTTTGGCAGATAATTTTAGAAAGAGAGGGTCCAGATTGTCTAGCCCGGCTGATTTGTAGGGGTCCAGATTTTGCAGCTCTTTCAGAACATCAGTTGTCTGGATTTGGGTGAAGGAGAAATGGTGGGGGCTTGGGCGGGTTGCTGTGGAGGGTGCCTGGCAGTTGACCGGGGTAGGGCTAGCCAGGTGGAAAGCAATTAAAGTGGATTTATCGGTGGTAACAGTGTTTCCTAGCCTCAGAGCAGTGGGCAGCTGGGAGTAGGTGCTCTTATTCTCCATGGACTTTACACTGTCCGAGAACTTTTTTGAGTTTGAACAACAGGATTCAAATTTCTGCTTGAAAAAGCTAGCCTTAGCTTTCCTAACCGCCTGTGTATATTTGTTCCTAACTTCCCTGAAAAGTTGCATATCACGGGGGATATTTGATGCTAATGCAGAACGCCACAGGATGTTTTTGTGCTGGTCAAGGGCAGACAGGTCTGGAGTGAACCAAGCACTATATATATTTATAGTTCTAATTTCTTTTGAATGGGGCATGCTTATGTAATATGGTGAGGAAGGCACTTTTAAAGAATAACCAGGCATCCATTACTGACGGGATGAGGTCAATGTCATTCCAGGATACCCCGGCCAGGTCGATTAGAAAGGCCTGCTCGTAGAAGTGTTTTAGTTTGACAGTGATGAGGGGTGGTCGTTTGGTCGCAGACCCATTACGGATGCAGGCAATGAGGCAGTGATCGCTGAGATCTTGATTGAAAACAGCAGAGGTGTATTTGGAGGGCGAGTTAGTTAGATGATATCTATGAGGGTGTCCGTGTTTACGGATTTGGGGTTGTACCTGGTAGGTTCATTGATCATTTGTGTGAGGTTGAGGGCATCAAGCTTAGATTGTAGAATGGCTGGGGTGTTAAGCATGTCCCAGTTTAGGTCACCTAGTAGCATGAGCTCAGAAGATAGATGGGGGGCAATCAATTCACATATGGTGTCGAGGGCACAGCTGGGGGCAGAGGGTGGTCTATAGCAAGCAGCAACAGTGAGAGACTTGTTTCTGGAAAGGTGAATTTTTAGAAGTAGAAGCTCAAATTGTTTGTTCAGTATGCACACAGTGCAAGGCACCCAGACATCTGCCCAGAGGGAGATTACAACCCCTTCCCGTTCCACAACGACCGTGGTCACACCTATCGGTGGATTTCGTGACGGATCTTCCCCTGTCGCGGGGTAACACCACGATCCTGGTCGTTGGGATCGGTTTTCTAAGTTCTGCCGTCTCCTTCCTTTGCCCGGTCTCCCTACGGCTCTACAAACTGCGGAGGCCCTGTTCACCCACGTATTCCGGCACTACGGGGTGCCTGAGGATATAGTTTCTGATCGGGGTCCCCAATTCACGTCTAGAGTCTAGAAGGCGTTTATGGAACGCCTGGGGGTCTCGGTCAGCCTTACCTCAGGTTTCCACCCCGAGAGTAACGGGCAGGTGGAAAGAGTCAACCAGGATGTGGGTAGGTTTCTGCTGTCCTATTGCCAGGACCGGCCGGGGGAGTGGGCGGTTTACATCCCCTGGGCGGAGATGGCCCAAAACTCCCTCCGCCACTGCTCTACCAACCTATCACCGTTTCAGCGTGTGCTGGGTTATCAGCCGGTCCTAGCACAATGGCATCAGAGCCAGATCGAGGCTCCTGCGGTGGATGAATGGTTTCGGCACTCGGAGGAGACATGGAACGCTGCCCATGTGCGGCTACAACGGTCTGGAGGCAAAAGGCGAGTGCCGACCGCCACCGCAGTGAGGCCCCGGTGTATGCACCGGGGGATCGGGTCTGGCTCTCGACCCTTCACCTGCCCCTTCACCTGCCCTGCCGGAAGCTGGGTCCGCGGTTTGTGGGGCCATTTAAAGTCCTGAGGAGACTGAACGAGGTTTGTTATAGGTTACAACTCCCTCCTGATTACCGTATTAACTCCTCGTTTCATGTGTCTCTCCTCAGGCCGGTGGTGGCTGGTCCGCTCCAGCAGTCTGAGGTGCGGGAGGTTCCTCCGCCCCCTCTGGACATCGAGGGAGTCCTGGCATGTACCGTACGAGCCATCATGGACTCAAGGCGAGGGGCCTCCAGTACCTCGTGGAGTGGGAGGGGTACGGCCCGGAGGAGAGATGCTGGGTACCCGGTGGAGGACATCCTAGATCCTTGCTACAGGAGTTTCACCGTCTCCACCCGGATCGCCCTGCGTCCCTTCCTCCGGGTCGTCCCCGAGGCCGGTGTCGGCGCGCAAAGTCGGCCCTACTCCTTGTTCGGGTGGTGTTCGGCAGTCGACGTCACCACCGATCCATGTTTCATTTTCATTTTGTTTTGTCTGTATTACACACACCTGGTTTCAATTCCCATATCATGTTCCTTATTTAACCCTCTGGCTTACATGTCTGTTCTGTCCGTGATTGTTGGTCTTAGTGGTTGTTGTAGGTGTTCGTTTGTATGTATTTTCCTATTTGGAATATTGCTTTAATTTTTGTGAGTAAACTCAGTTGTGTTGCTCAAACCTGTGTCCTGAGCTTCACTCTGCACCCAATCGCTGACACACAGACCACAATCATAAATAGTCAAATGGTGTGTAGCCTGTTACTTACATGCATGCATAATATTTGGCAAGTAATAAGTAAGATTTTAGTAAGATTTTTAAAATGACAATTGGATTGTTTGTTAATGCTTTTTCTATTTTTTTGTCAGGTATCCAAACCATTGATGGAGAAGTAAAGAGGAGGCCACATAAATAAATGCTTGGACCTGCTGGATAATTGTTACACAAAACAATGTAAGATATGCTATGAGTCTATTAGTCCAATTTAAATAATAGTGTCTCAATTAAGCTTCTATTCAGATTCAAAAACTCAAGCTCGAGAAAGCAGACATCTTAGAACTAACTTAAACATCTGGGTTTATGGTAGGCTGGCATACCACTATTAGTTATGCTTCTACAACAATTATTCTGTCTACTGTCAAGTGAAATGATCAATATGCATGGTATTTACGCATGGTGCCATATGTCCCTGTCATTTTTTCTAGGCTCTTTTAATGAACTATTAAATGCTTTGTTGTGTAGTATTTTCACCGTGTAGATTTGTATTTTATAAATACTATATGAAAGAACTGCAGAATCCTCTCCTCATTTGATTTGGTATAGGCATTAGTGGGCTGGGAGAGGGAATGGAAGGGATATGCACACACAAATACAGTACGTCTTTATCAATGTAATGATTCATTAACCAACTTCTATAATAGAGAATAAAATGCAATAGGAACAGTTATATAATCTATAGGCTTAGGCCTACCTCACCATGTCCAGCTTTAAGCAGCCGTTGTCTTGCAGGTAGCTGGCTTCATTAGGGGTACAAACACCAATGCCAAGGACATCTCATTTGCAGAACATCTCATTTGGAGAGCTCTGTAAGTTGTTTCACGTAAAGGGCACAAAGAAACTAAAAGCATCTTTACCCTGTGAAGACGGAAGGGGCCTCTTCTGGCTGTGCCAGGTGGAGATTATAACAGAACATGGCCAAGATGTTCAAATGTTCATAAATGACCAGCATGGTCAAATAATAGGTCTGGAACAGGTAGCACATCCGGTGAACAGGTCAGGATTCCATAGCCGCAGGCAGAACAGTTGAAACTGGAGCAGCAGCACGGCCAGGTGGACAGCAAGGAGTCATCATGCCAGGTTGTCCTGAGGCATGGTGCTAGGGCTCAGGTCCTCAGAGAGAGAGAAAGAAAGAGAGAAAGAGAGAATTAGAGAGAGCATACTTAAATTCACACAGGACACCGGATAAGACAGGAGCAGTACTCCAGATATAACAAACTGACCCTAGCCCCCCGACACATAAACTACTGCAGCATAAATACTGGCGGCTGAGACAGGGGGGGTCAGGAGACACTGTGGCCCCATCCGATGATACCCCCGGACAGGGCCAAACAGGAAGGATATAACCCCACCCACTTTGCCAAAGCACAGCCCCCACACCACTAGAGGGATATCTTCAACCACCAACTTACCATCCTGAGACAAGGCTGAGTTTAGCCCACAAAGATCTCTGCCACGGCACAACCCAAGGGGGGGGGGCAACAATCCAGACAGGAAGATCACATCAGTGACTCAACCCACTCAAGTGACGCACCCCTCCTTGGGACGGCCTGAAAGAGCACCAGTAAGCCAGTGACTCAACCCCTGTAATAGGGTTTGAGGCAGAGAATCCCAGTGGAAAGAGGGGAACCGGCCAGGCAGAGACAGCAAGGGCGGTTCGTTGCTCCAGAGCCTTTCCGTTCACCTTCACACTCCTGGGCCAGACTAAACTCAATCATATGCCCCACTGAAGAGATGAGTCTTCAGTAAAGACTTAAAGGTTGAGACCGAGTTTGCGTCTCTCACATGGGTAGGCAGACCATTCCATAAAAATTGAGCTCTATAGGAGAAAGCCCTGCCTCCAGCTGTTTGCTTAGACATTCAAGGGACAATTAGGAGGCCTGCGTCTTGTGACCGTAGCGTACGTGTAGGCATGTACGGCAGGACCAAATCAGAGAGATATAGGTAGGAGCAAGCCCATGTAATGCTTTGTAGGTTAGCAGTAAAACCTTGAAATCAGCCCTTGCCTTGACAGGAAGCCAGTGTAGGGAGGCTAGCATTGGAGTAATATTATCAACATTTTTGGTTCTAGTCAGGACTCTAGCAGCCGTATTTAGCACTAACTGAAGTTTATTTAGTGCTTTATCCAGGTAGCCAGAAAGTAGAGCATTGCAGTAGTCTATCCTAGAAGTAACAAAAGCATGGATACATTTTTCTGCATCCTTTCTGGACAGAAAGTTTCTGATTTATGCAATGTTACGTAGATGGAAAAAAGCTGTCCTTGAAACAGTCTTGATATGTTCGTCAAAAGAGAGATCAGGGTCCAGAGTAACACCAAGGTCCTTCACAGTTTTATTTGAGACGACTGTACAACCATTAAGATTAATTGTCAGATTCAACAGAAGATCTCTTTGTTTCTTGGGACCTAGAACAAGCATCTCTGTTTTGTCCGAGTTTAAAAGTAGAAGGTTTGCAGACATCCACTTCCTTATGTCTGAAACACAGGCTTCTAGCGAGGGCAATTTTGGGGCCTCACCATGTTTCATTGAAATGTACAGCTGTGTGTCATCCGCATAGCAGTGAAAGTTAACATTATGTTTCGAATGACATCTCCAAGAGGTAAAATATATAGTGAAAACAATAGTGGTCCAAAAACGGAACCTTGAGGAACACTGAAATGTACAGTTGATTTGTCAGAGGACAAACCATTCACAGAGACAAACTGATATCCTTCCGACAAATAAGCTCTAAACCAGGCCAGAACTTGTCCATGTAGACCAATTTGGGTTTCCAATCTCTCCAAAATAATGTGGTGATCGATGGTATCAAAAGCAGCACTAAGATCTAGGAGTACGAGGACAGATGCAGAGCCTCGGTCTGATGCCATTAAAAGTAATTTACCACCTTCACAAGTGCAGTCTCAGTGCTATGATGGGGTCTAAAAGCAGCATTTCGTATACATTGTTTGTCTTCAGGAAGGCAGTGAGTTGCTGCGCAACAGCATTTTCTAAAATGTTTGAGAGGAATGGAAGATCCGATATAGCAAAGGATCTGAATACTTACGTAAATAAGGAATTTGTTTTTTCTTCTTAATAAATGTGCAAAAATGTCTACCTATTTTCACTGTCATTATGGGGTATTGCGTGTAGATAGATTTTTTTTAATTTATCAATTTTAGAATATGATACATTTTTAGAATAAGGCTGTAACGTAACAAAATGTGAAAAAAGTTAAGGGGTCAGAGTACTTTCCGAATGCACTGTAAGTACAAATGTGTACCATTATTTAAACAATTTAATGCACTGAATTAGACTAATATTAAAGCACTTAAAATGAACTTTTAGCCATATTTAATTTTAATACCGGTTTTAGGAAGCGTCATCCCATGTAAAAAATGTCTGCCACCCCTGTAAATAACATTTTTCAGATCCGGCCCCTGTAAGAACATAGTAGAATAGCCCCGCTATAATACATTTACAGTACTATGAAAGACATTTCATTTAAATGTGTTATTATTTAACTCAGGGGTCTCCAACTCCAACTGGGTATGCAGGCTTTTATTCCCAAACCAACACTAACAGAACAGTTTACAATAGTCACCTTGGTATTCAGTACAAGCATTGCTTAATTAAATTGGGCGTTGGGCTGTAAAAAAAAAAACCCTGCACACCCAGTGCCTCTCCAGGTCTAGAGTTGGGAGTTCCCTGAATGTGGAAAGGTATGTTGTGCTACAGTACTCAGAGAGAAATCCAGTCTCCGGTCTGTTGTAAAGAACTGAGCTCCTGGCATGATGAACGTCAAAGTCCTCCCAGTATATATTCTCCATCCAGTTTAAACTCAGAGTCTGGGCAAGAAAATGATTCAGGTAGTGCATTACCTGCAGGGCTAGGAGATGCTGCATCATTGTTTTCTTCAGATACTAAATGTGAAGGCAGTGTGCCTGTGTCCACACCAACTGCTCAGGCGCTGCTGATGATCGTTCCCCCACAGACATCACATACAGTTGAGACGAGCAGCTCCCCTATATGGAGAGCAGGTTGTGGGGTTAATGGCCTTGTTCAAGGGCCCAACAGTAGGGGAAGGTCTTTAAGATGTGAACCCATCAGCCCTCCAGTTGCCAGATCAATTCCCCCTATTTTTCCAGTGCCTGGCCCGGGAATCGAACTGTCCATCTCCGCTGGTCTACCTACCGCCCTAATGGTTACTTCTAAAAGCAGGAATGGATTAAAGTTAACAGACAAATGTCAGTGAGATCCTAAAACATGAAGCAGAAACAGCCACACCTAATTTGAAGGGACACAGTCTCTTTAATAGCATTTGGAGTGAAAAAAATTACACTTAAAAGTTACTAAAATCTTTTTTTGTTTATAATTGCAGCACAAGAGCAACCAAGAACATGCAATCTCTTTCATGAGAAAGTTTATAAATCTAGAAATCAATTTTACTCGTTTTTTTTTTTAATGACATACAATGACTTGGAACACTTGTTTAACAGTTGTTTGAAGAAAAAAAATGTTGAAAATAAATCTCAAAACAAATGTAATCTTTAAAATAGATATAAACCCTTGGAAACACTATGTACTTTGACAGGATTTTTTTTTCTTCCCTTCCCTATTGCTGATCAAAAGGTTTTCCAAAATGTCTCAAAAATACTACCGCATACTTTTCATAAGATCCCCAGCATACCCCCTTCATACATTAAAAGCTCTCAATCTCACTTTTCTCATGTGTCCTCTGCAAAAGAAGAGAAAGAGAAAATATTTTTGTTTGGAATGATTAGACCACATTTGTCAAAAGAAAAATACAGAATGTGAGTATCAAGCTACTAGATTTTAATGGAATATACCCCAGTTTGTAAACAGTTGCCTAAACTGCTTGTTCAAAGAATATGGTCTTTCAGGGAATAACTTTTTTGTAAGGAAAGAATAATTTGAATACGAGTATGATACTGATGTACATTTTAAGAAATCTGAACCCCAAAAATTATATTCACAGGGGGCGCAAAGCATAAATCTGAAGTTGAACTACTTGATTTGCTTCCCCATAGCTAGACGTAAATTAATCTGTCATTTAGTATCCAGGAGTGCTGAATGACAGTTACAGTTCTCTGCAACTGTACAAGCAAATCGTATGTTTGACATGACGGGAAAGCAGAGGGAATAAACACAAAAGGGATTCTATGGCTACGGAGGGAAAAACAGTAACAAATTAATAACACTTTTTTTCCTTCTTTTTAGCAGCCACACATCTTGAACTGGGCTTTCTTAAACCTCTCTGTACATAATGTTGTAAAAAAACATGACATTTCATCATTCTCCATGATGATATTCTCTGGAAAGTACACCAACTCTGTCCTAGCCATGCAGTGTTTTCACTCTTTGCCAACTTGTTATCTAGCCAATCTCCTATACCTAAATCACTGCTTGTGCCATCAACAGATGGTTGGACTATGGTTCTGAATAGTTCTGATAGGTATTGTATGTAGTGAATTGGTGTTCAACTGAGGGTAACCAGTCACTAAAAAGGAACTGCTTTACATAAAGGAACATTTCTGATTTGAGTCTCAAGACAGTGCAAAAGTACACTTGATCATAGACCCACATCAATTAAAATAAATGAAATAAAAAGTACATCTAATCAGGTTATTTCGAAACCTAAGCACCTCCCACAAGTACACGTTATAAATGAGTAGGTACCATGTCTTTAATCAATAGTAGTTGTATTTCGCTTGGAGCCAGAGGAGTTAGAAACGGAGCGTCATTAAGATTCCACAACGGAATTTCTCCTGCAATCCGTCCAGTGGCGCCCCCTCCAACAGAGTTCATACTTACCCCAGGGGGTTACAAGGCAAAGGGCGGCACTGCGTTTCATCCACTGACCAAAGACAACGGTATCCCGCGGCTGAGAGATGACTCCCCATAATAACCAACGGCAGCGTGTTCTCTTGTGATTACGTCAATCCTCAGCACTACTACCATCCAATACTGTCAACATTTTGGATCAAAACTATTTATTGTATCTTTTTTCCCCTCAGACAAATCACTGACCCCTTTGACCCACATATACTATTTTTCCATAACTTTTAATTCTCAATGGGGGGGGGGGGTTGATTTTAACTAGCAAAAGGTTTCCCGGTTTCTTCCTTGCCTCTGTAAGTCCTCTTCCCGTGTGTGAAGGGGAGGTATCTGTACTTGACCATATGCTGAAAGTAGGACAAGAAAAATAAAATGAGCCACCTCCACATGATGTTCTTATTCACTGAATTCTCAGTGAAACATCTTGAAGATTGACTAGCATGATTAACTACAGATACATATCAAGAGCAGAGGATTTAATTAGGATTGTATGACTGTGATACATTTAGCTTTGAATTGCCTGATACAACTATATATCATGCAGAGTAAGCAGCAGCGTCACTGGGTTTCCCATACCTTGATCTGCCTCTTCATGGTGATGCAGAAAAGCATGATGAAGTACATTACAAGTATGGGCCAGAACACTGGCACATTGAAGGCTTCAAAGAACGTGCAAATCATGGCGATGACGATGCCTTTTGTTGCCGAATGCCTGAAGACATAAAAGAAAAACACATGTACACATCAACAAAAAAGTCAGCGTTAATGATAGCAAGTTCATTTCCTGTAGATAGTGGTAAAAAAAAAGCACAAGTAAACTACAAAAGCTAAGAACGAGAGATTTCTGTTTCCTACCATCCAAATAAGTATGGGCAACAACATACTTGTCAGTGCCACCTCCAGTACATATTAGCATTGTTGTTATAGGTTCAGGTGGAGAATGAAATGGCCTTGATAGTAAGGAAAGTATGTACAACAATACAGCTTTGCACTGGAAAGAGCAATCCTAGTGCAGTGTCCTATTGGAAATATACGTTCACATCTTCACATTGGTGGGTGAGCTGGCTACTTGGTGAGTGAACAGAATAAAAGGAGAGAATTTGCAAGGGACAGTGTGCAGGAGGTCTTTTGTGAACCAGGCTATTGAATAGTGGGACATAGAACACAACAGCCATTACATGGCTGGACAGTATTGTACATGTCAGTGTGCTACGTTAATATGCATGTTCTCACTTTCCATGGATTGTGTGTATTTTCTGTGTGACATTGAATCATTCACTCAAAGATTTGTGGAATATTCCGACAGGACACTGTGGTAGGATGTCAGAAATAATGGGCACAAATTATGCACAAGCCTGTAACTCAGTCCAGTTCAGTGAAAGGCCAAGCTAGAGATGGTGTGGTCCTTGGGGGCTCTCACCAGAATTTGAATTCAGGCAACCTCCTGATGAATGGACGGAACTCCTCGTTCTGCTTGGTGGGGAGTGCCGGTCCCTCATCTACAGGTGAATGGAGGGGGAGCAAAGTTACAGCGAGGATCACTTTGCTAGCCAATCAAATGGACTCAAAACAAGAACAGTGACTACAGAGTTTCAAAACTGATCTAAATAGCATCCCGATAAGAGCACTGGTGTAGACACTTTGCATTCGGTTTTAAATACCAAAATGTCACTAAAGGCAGTATTTACATAGTAACCCAAGAGCTTCCAAACAAATACCTTTCTAAGTTACTCTCATCACATTGAAAGGAAAGGAGCTCTCCAATATCTTGTTTTTCTAGTGTAGGGGTTCTTAAAACTTTTTCAGCCTGGGAACCAAATTAGAAATTCTGTTTACCTGGGACCGAAGCTTATGAAAACATGCAACTATACGTAATTATCAGCACATTTAATTTCCCTTATGCCTAAAACAAATGCAATATAGACAAGAACAAATAACAATGAAATTAAATACCCATATAAATTCACGTTTATTTTCCCCATTAAAAACTCTTGCATATCTGTCTAAATTGGAACATATCTGTCTAAATTGCTGTTAAAATACAATAAATAATTTTAATTCTGAACTGGAATAAACAGATTGATCACATCACATAGATGTACAACAGAACACACACACACACTCCGTTTGATAATACAACCCTAAGTAACAATACAGATGAAAAACTGCCTGTAGCTCAGGCCCTGAAGCAAGGATATGCATATTCTCGGTAACATTTGAAAGGAGATACTTTGAAGTGTGTGGAAACGTGAACGGAATGTAGGAGACTATAACACATTAGATCTGGTAAAAGATAATACAAAGACCCCATTTTTTTGTATTTATTTTGCACCATCTTTGAAATGCAAGAGAAAGGCCATAATGTATTATTCCAGCTCAGGTGCAATTTAGATTTTGGCCACTAGATGACAAGTGTAAATGCAAGTTTAAGATTGATCCAATGAACCATTGCATTTCTGTTCAAAATGTTGTATCATGACTGCCCAAATGTGCCTAATTTTTTTATTCATATCTTTTCATGTTCAAAATTGTGCACTCTCCTTATTTCACTGTATTAGCTACTGTAAATTGGACAGTGCAGTTAGATTAAAAATAATGTAAGCTTTCTGCCAATATCAGATATGTCTGTCCTGGGAAATGTTCTTGTTACTTACAACCTCATGTTAATCGCATTAGCCTACGTTAGCTCAACCGTCCCGCAGGGGACCCACCAATCCCGAAGAAGTTTTAAACTTGAATCCCCAAAAACATCTGGGTCAGATTCTTTCTTTCTTTAAGGTTGCAGCACTTATCGTCGCCAATCCTGTCTCTCCTCTCTGGGGAGGTTCCCATTGCTCAGAAGGCAGCCACGGTGCATTCATTATTTAAAGGGTGAGATAAAGCTGATCCTAACTGTTATAGGCCAATTCCTAGTTTGCGCTGTTTATCAAAAGTGTTGGAAAAACTTGTCAATCAACTAACTGGCTTTCTTGAGGTCTATAGTATTCTCCCTGGTATGCAATCTGGTTTCCGCTCAGGTTATGGATGTGTCACTGCAACCTTAAAGGTCCTCAATGATGTCACTATTGCCCTTGATTCTAAGCAATGTTGTGCTCCTATTTTTATTGACTTGGCCAAAGCTTATGATACGGTAGACCATTCCTTTTCTTGTGGGCCGGGCTAAGGAATATTGGTGTCTCTGAGGGGTGTCATGACGTTGGCCTGGGGTTAGGTATGACAGTCATAAATACCTCTTCCCCCCTTTTTCCTCTCTCTACCCTACTGATGTTACATTTGCAAACCCCTTGGTTAACATAGAGATTCTGGGAACATCAGAAGGTGTGGGGAAATGAACTATATTCTTGTAATCCGACCAATTGAACATATGCGGTGGTACTTAATGAATATGATGTCAGTTCGGTTGTCATCTGAGACATTCTCATCAATGATAAGATGACAAACTCTACAGTGGAAAGTCTACACAGAGTTATCGGATTCACATGGAATTGTTGTTCAATTTAAATGTTTGAATATGAAATTATTCGTGATGGGATGAAATGTGATTTTAGCTCCTAAAATGTGAGATTTGGGTTTTCATAAGGTTAGGGCTCTGCTCAATCAGTGACCCGCCCCTGTGAAGGGACATGGGCTATAAAACTTTTCAAACACGCCCTCCTCTCCCTTCCTTTATAAAGCCTTGACGACAATATAACCTCCTGTTCCGAGGATGTGAGGATGATGGTCCGATGTCAGAATGGTTCAGATAATAAATACAGAACAAAGCCAACATCAGCTTGAGCTTTGGTTGCGAATGGTATGAACTTTGAACTCTTATTCACTACAGAAGTGATACCTCCTAGCCGTTGAGTTAGCAACAGCAGCTGCAAACGAGGGTTAGGAAGGAACAAACAGAGTATCCCGTCTATCACACAAAGACCACAACGTATCCAATTGACCACCAGAGACATTCTTCAAAGGACTTGGTTTGGCAACACGGCCTTCCATCTACCACCAACCTACCGAAGCGCAGCTCAGAGTAAATATTTATTGCATTTTCTTTTTCCAAATGGCCTGTAATTTAGAATGCATAAGACACTGTATTTACGATAGCACAGCTTCTCCCTTTGTTCCTCAGTCTTCCCGCTCTGTCACTCAAACCCAGCCCTTTTCTTTTGTGTAACCAGCTGTCTGTCATATCTGTTCCGCCCGGTAGGGACGTTTTCCTTTATGACATAATTTGTAATCAAGTTATGATTAATTATGTGTATGTGTAATTCTGTGTGATTAGTTAGGTATTTAGTAAATAAATAATTAAACCCAATTTTGTATTGCTGATTTAACTTGTTAGCCAGGGTTCGTGCAGATTTACAACTTTCAGATGAGACTGAATTAGGATGACGATTAATATTGACTGCTATTGATGTAAAATATTACTAGGTCTTTAAGAGTTTATTCGGAAGATAACAGCTCTATAAATATTCTTATACATTTACATGATTAGCTCAATCAGGTAATATTAATTATGGATAAATTATTTTATAGAATAGCATGTCATATCACTTAATCCGGCATAGCCAAAGACACGACAAGGGTATTTGGCCTGGTTTGCTAACTACCTCTCTCAAAGAGTGCAGTGTATAAAGTCAGAACACCTGCAGTCTCAGCCACTGCACATCACCAAGGGAGTACCCCAAGGGTCGATCCTAGGCCCCACGATCTTCTCAATTTACATCAACAACATAGCTCAGGCAGTAGGAAGCTCTCTCATCCATTTATATGCAGATCATAGTCATACTCAGCTGGCCCCTACCCGGATTGTGTTAAACGCTCTACAACAAAGCTTTCTTAGTGTCCAACAAGCTTCCTTTGCCCTTAGCCTAGTTCTGAACACCTCTAAAAGAAGAATGCCCCTCTCCCCACAGGTGTGATTACTACCTTGGAGGGTTTAGAGTTTGAGGCAGTCACCTCACACAAGTACTTGGGAGTATGGCTAGACAGTACACTGTCCTTCTCTCAGCACATATCAAAGCTGCAGGCTAAAGTTAAATCTAGACTTGGTTTCTTCTATTATAATCACTCCTCTTTCACCCCAGCTGCAAAACTAACCCTGATTCAGATAACCATCCTACCCATGCTAGATTACAGAGACAAAATGTATAGATCGGCAGGTAAAGGTGAGTGGCTAGATGTCCTTTACCATTCGGCCATTAGATGTCATCACTGCACTCTATACTCTTCTGTAAATTGGACATCTCTGTATACCCGTCGCAAGACCCATTGGTTGATGCTTATTTATAAAACCCTCTTAGGCCTCACTTCCCCCTATCTGAGATATCTACTGCAGCCCTCATCCTCCACATACAACACCTGTTCTGCCAGTCACATTCTGTTAAAAGGCCCCAAATCACACACTGGGTCGCTCCTCTTTTCAGTTCGCTGCAGCTAGCGACTGGAACGAACTGCAACAACTGGACAGTTTTATCTCCAGCTCTTCATTCAAAGACTCAATCATGGACACTCTTACTGACAGTTGTGGCTCCTTCGTGTGATGTATTGTTGTCTCTTCCTTCTTGTCTTTGTGCTGTTGTCTGTACTCAATAATATTTGTACCATGTTTTGTGCTGCTATCATGTGTTGCTGCCATGCTGTGTTGCTGTCATGCTGTTGTCGTCTTAGGTCTCTCTTTTTGTAGTGTTGTTGTGTCTCATCGTTATGTGTTTTGTCCAATATTTATTTGTAACCCCAGCCTGTCCCCACAGGAGGCCTTTTGGTAGGCCATCATTGTAAAACAAGTATTTGTTCTTAACTGACTTCGCTTGTTAATACTTTTTTTTAAGTACAGTAGCTAACTTGCTTTTGCTAACATTAGCTAGCTCTTAGCTGTGTACAAGGGGATTATTTGAAAGAGAAATTAACATTTACTACTATGAGAGTCAGTTAGTACCTCCTTATTTCTATTGATCATCACCTGTTATAAAATGACAACAGTGCCTTGCTAGACTTATTTTTCCACTGTTGAAGCCCTGTTTCCTGAAGCATTCTGCCCTGTTCTGAAAGACCTCCCTGGGTTTACCATCATGCTGTGGCTGTTTGGTCAGGATGTGTAATTTAAATGTTTTGTTTTGAGAGACTCATTACTAAGCACTTCGCGCATAAAACACCGTGGGTGCTCCTCACCATTTCTCAAAGTTTGCATGAGAGAGAAACTCATCGCTGTATTTGCACTGTATGAGCTCAGTCAGAACTTGTGGCTAGCTTTAGTCCATTTAATGACAGCGGTGAGAATAACAAAATCAGTGGCTGACAGCGCATTATCTGCTGCTGAACGACAGCGCTGCAGCGTGTGGGTCACGGAGTGATCTTCAATAAAACTGCAGAAACAAGATCAAACAAAGCAAAGCACACAGGCGTCTCCCTCCCACTCACGCAGATACCAAAATGAGCAGAGACACCCCAGCTAAGCAGAGAGAGCACAGTTACCATAGAGCACAATTGCACTTGGCCAAATCAATTCCGGTAATGAATTAAATAATTATACATTTACTGTGTGACACATTGCAACCCACCATTAACAGGTGGGGCCGCAAACCATTCTTAAAGGCTGCTTTAGTGTACAGAGTAGGGGTTTAACTAGTCACCAAACCATACTTAAAGAAAGGCTGCTTTAGTGTACAGAGTAGGGGTTTAACTAGTCACCAAACCATACTTAAAGAAAGGCTGCTTTAGTGTACAGAGTAGGGGTTTAACTAGTCACCAAACCATACTTAAAGAAAGGCTGCTTTAGTGTACAGAGTAGGGGTTTAACTAGTCACCAAACCATACTTAAAGAAAGGCTGCTTTAGTGTACAGAGTAGGGGTTTAACTATTCACCAATACTTTCTGAGAATTGGTATGAGACGACCCCCCGAGTCGGTCACAATCCTAGCCATAAAATAACCTTGCACAAGAGACGCCACTTACCAAATGCATCCCAATTTTAAATTAGTAAGTCAAGTCTGGTGAGGGCAAGGTAAACCAACCGTTATCCAAAATATTGCATGTAGGTGAACTGAACTATAACAAATATCTGAATTTTGTGATTTAATTTTGGCATTAGCCTATTGCTCAATGGCAATGTTTTCAGAAATGAGTAATTCTCATGATACCAGTTTGACAGTTGCAAATGGACTTAGAAAACCATGTTGCATCTGCAATCATTCTGAAGACTAAGGTGCCTAGTTTAGGCATAGTGTCTCATTTAAAATAAATATGAGCCTGAATTTCATACATTGTCACCCCAAATTCTCATTACCAAAATGCTTCCATATATTCTGTTCCTTTTAGACAATTTGACTTTCGAAAAACCTAATGTATTCAAATAAAACACTGTTGCTGTAGTTCGGATATTACTGCATTGTCGGAACTAGAAGCACAAGCATTTCACTACACTCGCATTAACATCTGGTAACCATGTGTATGTGACAAATAAAATTTGATTAATCATAAATTGTATACCATCTGAAGTTCACATTAAACTAAATATTTATTAAAGTAAAAACACTGTCTGTGGACATGTTTGTCATTACCTTAAGACTTTTTCAAATTTCTGTAAAAACACATTTTTTAAATAAAGTTTTATTCACCCATGATACATTACATGACCAAAAGTATCTGGACACCTGCTCGTCAAACATCCCATTCCAAAATCATGGGCATTAATATGGAGTTGGTCCCACTTTGCTGCTCTAACAGCCTCCACTCTTCTGGGAAGGCTTTCCACTAGAAGTTGGAACATTGCTGCGGGGACTTGCTTCCATTCAGCCACAAGAGCATTAGTGAGGTCAGGCACTGAGGTTGGGCAATTAGGCCAGGCTTGCAGTCGGCACTCCAATTCATCCCAAAGCTGTTCGATGGGGTTTAGGTCAGGGCTCTGTGATTCGGCCGTTGGACTGCTAGATGGCCAAAGAACGCGTTTCCACTGCTCCAGAGTCCAATGGCGGCTTACACCACTCCAGCCAACGCTTGGCATTGAGCATGGTGATCTTAGGCTTGCGTGTGGCTGTTCAGCCATGGAAATCTATTTCATGAAACTCCCGACAAACAGTTATTCTGCTGACGTTGCTTCCAGAGGCAGTTTGGAACTCGGTAGCG
Organism: Oncorhynchus clarkii lewisi; assembly: GCF_045791955.1. NCBI lineage: Eukaryota > Metazoa > Chordata > Actinopteri > Salmoniformes > Salmonidae > Oncorhynchus > Oncorhynchus clarkii. Next base: position 35,741,452 of record NC_092162.1, on the reverse strand, counting down.
AGTGCTGCAACCAAGGACAGACAATTTTAACGCGCTTCGGCGGTCCTATTCTGTAAGCTTGTATGGCCTACCACTTTGTGACTGAGCCGTTGATGCTCCTAGATGTTTCCACCTCCCAATGACAGCACTTAAAGTTGATCGGTGCAGCTCTAGCAGGGCAGAACTTTGACGAACTGACTTGTTGGAAAGGTGGCATCCTATTACGGTGCCACGTTGAAAGTCACTGAGCTCTTCAGTTCTACTGCCAATGTTTGTCCATGGAGATTTCATGGCTGTGTGCTCGATTTTATACACCGGTCAGGAACAGGTGTAGCTGAAATAGCCAAATCCACTAATTTAAAGGGGTTTCCACAAACAGTTGAAGTCGGAAGTTTATATACACTTAGGTTGGAGTCATTAAAACTTGTTTTTCAAGCACTCCACAAATTTCTTGTTAACAAACTATAGTTTTGCAAGTCGGTTAGGACATCTACTTTGTGCATGACACAAGTCATTTTTCCAACAATTGTTTACAGACAGATTATTTCACTTATAATTCACTGTATCACAATTCCAGTGGGTCAGAAGTTTAAATACACTAAGTTGACTATGTCTTTAAACAGCTTGGAAGATTCCAGGAAATGATGTCATGGCTTTAGAAGCTTCTGATAGGCTAATTTACATAATTTCAGTCAAGTGGAGGTTTACCTGTGGATGTATTTCAAGACCAACCTTCAAACTCAGTGGCTCTTTTCTTGACATCATGGGAAAATCAAAAGAAATCAGCCCCCCAAAAATTGTAGACCTCCACAAGTCTGGTTCATCCTCCAAACGCCTGAAGGTACAAACAATAGTACGCAAGTATAAACACCATGGGACCACGCAGCCGTCATACCGCTCAGGAAGGAGACACCTTCTGTCTCCTAGAGATGAACGTACTTTGGTGCAAAAAGTGAAAATTAATCCCAGAACTACAGCAAAGGACCTTGTGAAGATGCTGGAGGAAACAGGTCGACATAACCTGAAAGGCCACACAGCAAGGAAGAAGCCACTGCTCCAAAACCGCCATAAAAAAGCCAGACTACAGTTTGGAACTGCACATGGGGACAAAGATTATGTTTTTTGGAGAAATGTCCTCTGGTCTGATGAAACAAAAATAGAACTGTTTGGCCATAATGACTTTCGTTATGTTTGGAGGAAAAAGGGGGAGGCTTGCAAGCCGAAGAACACCATCCCAACCGTGAAGCACGGGGGTGGCAGCATCATGTTGTGGGGGTGCTTTGCTGCAGGAGGGTCTCTTCACAAAATGCACTTGGTGCACTTCACAAAATAGATGGCATCATGAGGAGAAATTATGTGGATATATTGAAGCAACATCTCAAGACATCAGACAGGAAGTTAAAGCTTGGTCGCAACTGGGTCTTCCAAATGGACAATGACCTCAACCAAGCAAGTTGTGGCAAAATGGCTTAAGGACAACAAAGTCAAGGTATTATTCTGACATTTCACATTCTTAAAATAAAGTGGTGATCCTAACTGACCTAAAACAGGGAGTTTCTACTAGGATTAAATGTCAGGAATTGTGAAAAACTGAGTTTAAATGTAGTTGGCTAAGGTGTATGTAAACGTCCGACTTCAACTGTACACTATACATACACACAAAAGTGTATCTCTAATAGAGCTCAGTATAATTTTTAAATAGCCAACATTCTGATCTCTGAAACCTGCTCATCATTACCCTAATGCACCAACATTTAAAACTATTAGAACAAATAAAATGTACTCTTCGTTATTTGGGCTTAATCTGGTACTATGCCTTTATCTAAATGTGTACATGAAAATTATTCAGAAAAGGTTGTGTTGTGGTAAAGAGAAGTTACAAAATAATAATTACATTTTAAATATTTGTTTTCAGTGTCATGTTTTAATCAGGCCCTTTCATTAAGTGAGGAATGCTAAAACAAATATTAGAAATGTATTTATTACTACTTTAGACTTCTAAAACTGTTGCAGGCCTGATATTTTTTGCATTGGTAGATGTGGAAATTGTTGTAAATTACATAATCTCATTAACAACCATAATTATGAAATAGATAAAGATCTGATCTTAGTGATTCAAGAGGAATTTTTGTGAAGTGCGAGTTTCTTGCGAATCACCCAATTAGAAAATGTCATTTTTTAATAGTCTTTGTTTAGTCATAAGGAAGAAAACGTATCCTGATTCACTGGAAAATAAATATTTAGTTGCATTGGACTGAAACATATATTAATCGTCCCAAACTATGTCTCTTTCCTGAATCATATACACACCAGTGTATCAAGTTGCGTAGTCGGCCAAAGATACACACCCCTAGTCAAAGTTTTTAAAATATAGTCTCAGTCCTACATGGAGGGTCTCTTCATGAAGAGAGTGCGAGGAGACACTCCTGTACATTGTTTTATGTGAGAAAGTAAACTTCTCAAACATGACTGCAACCCAAAGGAATGTCGTATGTTACAGTCAATTCTAACTTACCTTCGTCAAGCATTGATGGATCCACTTTTGGTGATAGAAAAGCGATGAACAGGTTGAGATGGTAGATTCCCAGAGCGTATGTTACAATATACCAACCCTGGTGGGAGCAGAGAGAACCTATATTAGTGTTCATTGAATTTCGTACATTACATTTTAAAATGTTACTCATTTAGCAGACGCTCTTATCCAAACTGGAAATTAAATAAGCGTAAACATGTGTATTCCCTCACACAATTCACAAATGTATCACATTGACTGATTTGACAAGATCTGGGGCAATACTAGTCTAAAGGGAAAACAGTGGCCTCCATTTTCACACAGACGCTCCCAAAGTGATCTTCTACTTCTTGGATGTGTGCAAGTGCATATTACGCCTAAAGGCACATTGCAGAACCCTGGGAGAAAATATCTTAACGTTCAAACTCAAATGTAACATGATCAGTCATAAACAATAGAAGTCAAATCTGACAAGCCAGTTACAGGCTCCCTCCATTGAGACATACTCACATCTGACAAGCCAGTTACAGGCTCCCTCCATTGAGACATACCCACATCTGACAAGCCAGTTACAGGCTCCCTCCATTGAGACATACCCACATCTGACAAGCCAGTTACAGGCTCCCTCCATTGAGACATACCCACATCTGACAAGCCAGTTACAGGCTCCCTCCATTGAGACATACCCACATCTGACAAGCCAGTTACAGGCTCCCTCCATTGAGACATACCCACATCTGACAAGCCAGTTACAGGCTCCCTCCATTGAGGCATCCCCACATCTGACAAGCCAGTTACAGGCTCCCTCCATTGAGACATACCCACATCTGACAAGCCAGTTACAGGCTCCCTCCATTGAGACATACCCACATCTGACAAGCCAGTTACAGGCTCCCTCCATTGAGACATACCCACATCTGACAAGCCAGTTACAGGCTCCCTCCATTGAGGCATCCCCACATCTGACAAGCCAGTTACAGGCTCCCTCCATTGAGGCATACCCATATTTTGGCAGATTTGACTTTCGTTGTTATTTTCGTCAAAGGAGGAAGTTGTCGCACTGTATATGGTGACGCCAGATTAGAGTCTACCTTCAAAAGACGTCAGATGCATATTCAGTAGAGAAAAATGTTGTGGAACGCTAAGATAGAAATATATTGAACAGATATACCTCTGACATGCTGAGAAAGGAAAAACGTCAGCTCTACTCATGGCACTTCTATCTGTAGTGTTCAGTACCTTGCAACCTCCTGAACGTGACCCAGCATAAGCCCTGAGTGTGGTGTGTTTCTCTACCTGTAATATGTACACTCTGATCATGTAGATGGCCGTTAACGAAAGTGTGACTCCCCATCGCCCTATGGAGAACGGCGTCGACCTGTCTAGCCATGACTGATAGATCTGGAAAAGACACCAAACAGAAAGACAGTGCACAACCATTACCAGGAGCGCAACAGTAAACATTAGATAAAGCGTCACATTTTCACATCGTCTTATCTGAAGTTCAATTTCTAGCTTTTCAATGCAGCACCACTGTGACAGTGGGTCCAATGGTTATCTTCATCAAAACAGTGGTGGCAGCGTTTCCCTTGGTTTAGCCTAGTTTTCTTTCCTCTTGACATTTGATGAGAGAACAACTAAAGGACCTGGCAGCAGTACCTGTCCAACCCGTGTGAAGAAGCTTCCGATTGTGGATGGTTTCCCATGGATTGATTCACCAACACTGTCCCCTTCTGACATTCTGTCTGCAAGGAGAGAAAGGGGTTGTTAACAGGCATTACTTGAACAGATTTCACCACCAGGCTTTTTGTTTGCAACGTGAGTATGGATCTGTAGACTAAGTGTTTATATTAAGGTGTTATAGACACAATGTGTTGATGTGGTGTGCTATCAAGACAAGAATGTCTTGCCTGGCTGTGACTCAATGCATAGCTACATTTGCTGCATGTAAATAATGTGTGGACAGATGAACCTGAGGATATTTCACCTTCAGCTCAGAGCAATTTGGCAAATAGCCTATTGGTATTCAGTACTAACACTGGCAGATCATCCTCACCCAACATGTAGGCTACAGTAATTTTTGAATTGGCTAGCTATATAGCTAGCTAGTTTTTTTATTCAGTTAGTCCTTTTCCACATATGGCAACAACACTCACATACAGCGACAACAAAGCTTCATCAACCTAGCTGACTAAACTCAACTCCATGGTAAAGGAAGTTTATTTTTTCTTTCTCCACCCCGATTTCAAACTTGTCTCATCGCTGCAACTCCTCAGCAGGCGAAGGTTGAGTCATGCATCCCCCAAAACAAACCGCGCTTCTTAACACCTGCCAGCTTAACCCAGAAGCCAGCCGCACCACTGTGTTGGAGGAAACACCGCTCAACTGATGACCGAGGTCAACCTGCAGGCGTCTGGCCCACCACAAGGAGTCGCTAGAGCGCAATGTGCCAAGTAAACCCTCCTGGCCAAACCCAGACTATGCTGGGCCAATTATGCGCTGCCCTATGAGACGCCTGATCACGGCCAGTTGTGATACAGCCCGGGATCAAACCCAGGTCTGTAGTGATGCCTCTAGCTGTGCGATGCAGTGCCTTAGACCGCTGCGCCTTTCATGAGGTCAGTAAAGGAAGTTTCTGATGAGCTCCATGAACAGTTGAGCAGGCAGAGACCAGGCTTTTTGGAATTCAGCTCTGACTAAATTGATTTGCCCAAGGTCAATACTTCAACAAAAAATGAAATGCTTACCTTGTACCTACGTTTAATCCTCTGTAGTTGAGTGCCTTTGTTTTCTGAAATACGTATTTTTTTTAATAAAACATGAATCAAATACAACCGACTGGTTGTTGAGATTCAAATTGACACGTGCCATCTAAAAGCAACGAGCAAACAAATCGGTGGTTGTATTTGATTAACGTTTATGGAAAATGTATGGATTTCAGCAAACAAGGAAAGGCATACAACTAGAGGGCAAACATTGGTACATCATGGTAAGCGTTACATAATGTAAATGTTTAAGTATTGACCTTGGGAGTGATTCGATGTAGTAGTAGCTGAATTCCACAGAGCCTGGTCTCTAATCAACTCCATGAAGTCAGCTACATCAACCTAACAACATTTGGTGTTAGGTTGATTTGGCTCATGCACTTGGTCAAAAACTATTTATTTAGAATTTTTTTTGCAAGTACATACTGCGCACAACGGCAGTAAAGACGATATTTGCTGCGAAACTCCATATTTTGGGTGCGCAATTAACTTATTTTGACATCACATTTGCAGAGCTGATTAATGGGACTTAGACATTAAGGATAATGGGCGTCAGAGGAGACATCTTCTCCTCAAGCCTAAATAGTGGTTTACTGTTATCCCAACTCTTCCCACCCAAAGTCCTTGGCTTGTAATAGGGCATGCCCCCTTGGAAGGTCTACCGGCTCAAACGATAAGTTTCATTTCCATTCATGTCAAATGTCACGTTGCTTATCAAACAGTCGTCCAATTATTGTGAGACTTAAGTTAGCTGATAATGACAGACTTGATAGCCGAATTAAACTAAACTCCACGATTTACTAGCGGCGACTAGTGTGGGCAGACTGGAGTTCCGAAGACACACAATTAAATTGATCAAAAACGACATATTTCAGCACCCAAAGAACAGCCCTGAAATCGGTACTATGTATTAAAAACATAGGCCGCCCACACACTAGTCGGCGCGCCACTCCATCGTAAATCGTGGAGTTGAGTCGCTCACAAAACATAATGGCTAGTTAGCTCTCCAACGTTGACTCATTTACTGCTTAGCTAGCCAACGAATGCAGTTGCTAGCTACTGTAGCCAGTTAAAAACAATTATTTATATTGTTTGGGATGAGATGTTTAGCATTTGTGTTTTTTATTCATAGCGCAATTTTGATTAAATGTTTTCCTGTCTCGCTAGCAGGGTGAGTGACGTTAGCTAACATTAGAAAAAAGCTAATGAGTGATTCCCCCCCCCCCAAAAAAAACCTTCCTGGTTCGTGTAGTTTTTAAACAACCACCTTTCATTAACAGTGTGTGAAACACTGATGGATTCCCTCTACTTCCCATAATCTGCAGCGGGAATCAAATAATCAAACAGTCCAACCCTTCTACATCACAGTAGGAAAATGTAGTCTTTAATCTCAATCTTGTCATTATGATGGCTACAAATCAGCGGGAAGTTGAACTACAACCACCAGCAGTAACCTCGTGAATTTGACAACTCACTTCCGGTTAGAAACCGAGCCCTTTTTAGCTAGCATAGGCATAGCCTCTCGATATCATATTTAGAAAGGAATTCAATTGAAATATTACTTTGGGATTGGTCCCCTTAATTCCACTAAAACTAAAGAACATATGTTCACACACCTACTGACAGACATACTGCTGCAAGACAGGTTTTTCTTACCTGATTCTGCCGCTGTGTCACTCTCGGCTCTACCTAACTACCTCTCGGGCTGATGTGAACACGTCAGTACTTCCGCGAGGACTCGCTTTAAAGTACGGCAGGCAAGATCAGAAGAGCAAAGAAAACTCTGGACCGGTGAGGGAGATGCACAGCGGGTTTGTGGCACTTTGCCTGGCCACTGGAGAATTTAAAATACCTACTTATTTGAACTCCAATTTTTATGACACAACACAATTATATGACACAACAAAAAATCCAGCCAAACCTTTACTTTCAATTGCTTTTTAGTAGCCTAAAATAATGCCCCCAATTAAATAGCCGAATTATTCTTTATCTCTAAAAATAATATAATATAGCATATGACAGAGTACACATACCTTTTGACAAGTGTTGTTTACTCACTAGGACAAGGGGTCATTAACTGTTTGATGGAACTTACTTACAATGCATTCGGAAAGTATTCAGACGCCCTGACTTTAACCACATTTTGTTACGTTACAGCCTTATTCTAAAATGGATTAAAGAAATACAAATCCTTATTAATCTGCACACAATAACCCATAATGAAAAAGTGAAAATGTTTTCAAATGTATAAAAAAACCCGGAAAGGTCTTATTTACATAGGTATTCAGACCCTTTGCTATGAAACTCGAAATTGAGCTCAAGTGCATCCTCTTTCCATTGATCATCTGCAACTTGATTGGAGTCCAACTGTGGTAAATTCAATTTATTGGACATGATTTGGAAAGGCACACACCTGTCTATATAAGGTCCCACAGTTTACAGTTTATGTCAAGACAAAAAACCAAGCCATGAAGTTGAAGGAATTGTCTGTAGAGCGCCGAGACAAGATTGTGTCAAGGCACAGATCATTTATGCAGCATTGAAGGTCCCCAAGGACACAGTGGCCTCCATCATTCTTAAATGGAAGAAGATTGGAACCACCAAGACTCTTCCTAGTGCTGGCCACCCAGCCAAACTGAGCTAAAGGGGGAGAACGGCCTTGGTCAGGGAGGTGACCAAGAACCCGATGGTCACTCTGACAGAGCTCCAGAGTTCCCCTGTGGAAATGGGAGAACCTCCCAGAAGGACAACCATCTCTGCAGCACTCCATCAATCAGGCCTTTATGGTATAGTGGCCAGACAGAAGCAACTCCTCAATAAAAGGCACATGACAGCCCGCTTGGAGTTTGCCAAAAGGCAACTAAAGACTCTCAGAACATGAGAAACAAGATTCTCTGGTCTGATGTAACCAAGATTGAACTCTTTTGCCTGAATGCCAAGAATCAAGTCTGGAGGAAACATGGCATCATCCCCATGATAAACCATGGTGGTGGCAGCATCACACTGTGGAGGTGTTTTTCAGCGGCAGGGACTGGGAGACTAGTCAGGATCTAGGGAAAGATTAACGGAGCAAAGTACAGAGAGATCCTTGATGAAAACCTGCTCCAGAGCGCTCTCGACCTCAGGCTGAGGTGAAGGGTCACTTTCCAACTGGACAGCGATCCTAAGCACACAGCCAAGACAACGCAGGAGTGGCTTCGGAACAAGTCTCTGAATGCACTTGAATGGCCCAGCCAGAGTCCGGACTTGAACCCGATCTAACATCTCTGGAGAGACTTGAAAATAGCTGTGCAGTGACGCTCCCCATCCCACCTGACAGAGCTTGAGAGGATAGACAGAGAAGAATGGAAAACACTCCCCAAATACAGGTGTGTATATGTTGTAGCGTCATTCCCAGGAAGACTCAAGGTTGTAATTGCTGCCAAAGGTGCTTCAACAAAGTACTAAGTAAAGGGTCTGAATACTTACAGTACCAGCCAAACGTTTGGACACACTTACTCATTCAATAGGTTTTCTTTATTTGTACTATTTTCTACAGGCAGTTAACCCACTGTTCCTAGGCCGTCATTGAAAATAAGAATTTGTTCTTAACTGACTTGCCTAGTTAAATTAAGGTAAAATAAAATAAAAAATAAAATTGTAGAATAATAGTGAAGACATCAAAACTCTGAAATAACATATGGAATTCTGTAGTAACCCAAAAAGTGTTAAACAAATAAAAATAGATTTTAGATTTTAGATTCTTCAAAGTAGCCACCCTTTGCCTTGATGCCAGCTTTGCTCACTCTTGGCATTCTCTCAACCAGCTTCACCTAGAATGATTTTCCAACGGTCTTGAAGGAGTTCACACATATGCTGAGCACTTGTTGGCTGCTTTACCTTCACTTTGTAGTCCAACTCATCCCAAACCATCTCAATTGGGTTGAGGTTGGGTTATTGAGGCCAGGTCATCTGATGCAGCACTCATTCACTCTATTTCTTTGTCAAATAGCCATTACACAGCCTGGAGGTGTGTTGGGTCATTGTCCTGTTGAAAAACAAATGATAGTCCCATTAAGCGCAAACCAGATGAGATGGGATGGCGTATCGCTGCAGAATGCTGTGGTAGCCATGCTGATTAAGTGTGCCTTGAATTCTAAATAAATCACAACTGAGTCACCAGCAAAGGACCCCGACACCATAACATCTCCTCCTCCTTGCTTCATGGTGGGAACCCCACATGCGGAGATCATCCGTTCAACTCCACATGCGGAGATCATGCGTCTCCCAAAGACACAGCGGTTAGAACCAAAAAATCTAAAATTTGGACTCCTTATGGGGTATTGTGTGTAGATTGATGTAGGAAAAAATAATAATAATAATTTCAGAAAAAAGCTGTAAAGTAAAAAAATATGGAAAAAGTCAAGGGGTCTGAATACTTTCCGAATGCACTGTATGTGGCAGATGCTAAGTGGGTTACTTGGGACGACCCTAAACAAAACCCTAACCCTTAGCCTAAACCTGACTTTAACCATAACCCCTCATTAAATTGATCAGAAATACTGTGTAGACATTGTTAACGTTGTAAATGACTATTGTAGCTGGAAACTTCAGATTTTTTAATGGAATATTTACATAGGCGTATAGAGGCCCATTATCAGCAACCATCACTCCTGTGTTCCAATGACACGTTGTGTTAGCTAATCCAAATGTATCATTTTAAAAGGCTAATTGATCATTAGAAAACCCTTTGGAAATTATGTTAGCACAGCTGAAAACTGTAGTCCTGATTTAAAGAAGCAAAATGAAAGATTAGTTGAGTAGTTGAGTATCTGGAGCATCGGCATTTGTGGGTTCGATTACAGGTTCAAAATGGCCAGAAACAAAGAACTTTCTTCTGAAACTCATCAGTCTATTCTTGTTCTATTCTTGTTCTGAAATGAAGGCTATTCCATGCGAGAAATTGCCAATAAACTGAAGATCTTGTATAACGCTGTGTACAACTCCCTTCACAGAACAGGTAACAACTAAACATAGTTAGTTGATTAGATAAATAACAGTCATCAGATTAATGAAAGTAAAGTCATGACACCCTGCATACAAATACCTTGATATTTGGGTAAGCAATGATTTATTGTTAACAAAACATATGACTGAGTTTGTTAAACTAAGATTCAAAGTGGGCTTTTTTCTTCTTCTACAGAAACAGATCTTGACTCTCCCTAATCTGCAGGAAGCCACTAGGTCATTTCAGACAGTTGTTATGGGACCTTTTTACTGAAGAATGTGTCTTTTTTTTATTACTGTGTTTTGCTTTTTGTGTATTTTTTTGCGTATATAAATGTGTAGTTTAATGTGTTTATTGTATTGTGGTGCTATACAGGTCTCATCTTGAAGAGACTTTGGTATCAGTATTGACTTTCTGTCAAAATCAAGGTAAAGAAAATCTAGGAACTCTTACTCTTGAAAGTTGTAAAAGTAGAATGCGCAAGGTGCAATTTCAAAATTGGGTAGTGCATCATGTCAGTCATTGCTTACGTTATAGAGCTATTTAGAACTTGTCAGAAATGTCCAGATCAACTAGCCCAGGTTTCTTTGCCCATAGATTTTGTTGTAATGTTAGAGTCAATCAAATATCCCATGAAAACACATTAGACACAGCAAAATGTCTTATAGTGGAGCAGCGGTCTAAGGCACTGCATCTCAGTGCTAGAGACGTCACGACAGACACCCCAGTTTGAATCCAGGCTGTATCACAACCAGCTGTGACTGGGGTCCCATAGGGCGGAGCCCAGCGTTGTCCGGGTCTGGCCGGAGTAGGCCGTCATTGTAAATAAGAATTTGTTCTTAACTAACTTGCCTAGTTAAATCTAAAAATAACAAAGTGTATCTCCAGCAACAGTGCTTGTGCCCATAGAAATAGGCGTGATCGCGTGCATGTGGGGCTGAGTGCAATGGTGGAAGGGGTCCTGAGTGAAAAAGTTTGGGAACCCCAGATTCAACCAGTGTGTGGTCAGTGGGTACAAATATTTTTAAAAGTGACCGGGATTGCACAATAGTCGGGGACTTATTTCCATTGTTCTCCCTATATTTTTTGGCATAAATACATGTAAAGTGTGGTGTACTGCAGGGCACCTCCCTAGGCCCTCTACTCATTTCGATTTATACCAATGACCTGCCACTGGCATTAAACAAAGCATATGTGTCCATGTATGCTGATGATTCAACCACATACTCATCAGCAACCACAGCTAATGAAGTCACTGAAACCCTTAACAAAGAGTTGCAGTCTGTTTTGGAATGGGAGGCCATGAATAAACTGGTCCTTAACATCTTTAAAAAACTAAGAGCATTGTATTTGATACAAATCATTCTCTATGTTCTAGACCTCAGCTGAATCTGGTAATGAATGGTGTGGCTGTTGAACAAGTTGAGGAGACTAAATGAGTTATTGTTACCTTAGATTGTAAACTGTCATGGTCAAAACATATAGATTCAATGGTTGTAAAGATGGGGAGAGGTCTGTCTGTAATAAAGAGATGATCAGATTTTTTGACACCACACTCCACAAAGCAAGTCCTGCAGGCTCTAGTTTTATTGTATATTTTATTGTCCAGTCATATAGTCAAGTGCTGCAAATAAAGACCTAATTAAGCTGCAGCTGGACCAGAACAGAGCAACACGTCTTGCTCATCTTTGTAATCAGAGGGCTAATATTATTACAATACCTGTAAGATGGCGTCGGAGCAGAAGGCAGATGTTTTACGTGCCCCCAACCGATTGTGTTTTTGTTCGTTTATCTGCGTTGTTTGTAACCGTCTCTTATGACCGAAAGTAACTTCTAGACATCAGGACTGTGATTACTCACCACTGACTAGCAGAATCCTTTTTCTTCTTTCAGGACTGACGAGCCCGAGGCGGAGGATATACGGCTACCTAGGGAACAGGCCTCAACCCCAGTGATCTGTGTGAAGAGGAGGTGGAGGAAGAGAGGCCGGAGGGCGGGCTGCCTTCTGAGGAGTCGGAGGTGAACGAATAAACCCCCACTCCCCTCAATTCTGCTAGAAAACATGCAATCTTTGGACAACAAAATGGACGAGCATTTGGGAAGATTAAACTACCAACGGCACATTAAAAACTGTAACATATTATGCTTCACGGAGTCGTGGCTGAACGACAACAATGTCAACATACAGCTGGCTTGTTATACGATGTAGCAGCAGGATAGAACAGTGGCGTCTGGTAAGACAATGGGTGGCGGTCTATGTAATTTTGTAAACAACAGCTGGTGCACGATATCTAAGGAAGTTCTGAGCTATTGCTCGCCCGAGGTAGAGTTTCTCATGATAAACTGCAGACCACATTACCTACCGAGAGAGGTTTCATCTATATTCTTTGTAGATGTTTACATACCACCACCTTCAGAGGCTGGCACTAAGATATCATTGAATGAGCTGTATTCCACCATAAGCAAACAAGAAAACGCTCACCCAGAGTTGGTGCTCCTAGTAGCCAGGGACTTTAATCAGGGAAACTTAAATCAGTTTTTACCAAATTTCTATCAGCATGTTAAATGTGCAACCAGAGGGAAAATAACTCTGGACCACCTATACTCCACACACAGAGATGCATAAAAAGCTCTCCCTCGCCCTCCATTTGGCAAATCTGACCATAATTCCATCCTCCTGAATCCTACTTACAAGCTAAAATTAAAGCAGGAAGCACCAGTGACTAGAACAATAAAAAAGTGGTCAGATTGAGGAGTACACCACATCTGGCACTGGCTTCATCAACAAGTGCATTGATGACATCATCCCCACAGTGACCATAGGTACGTCACGACAGACACCCCAGTTTGAATCCAGGCTGTATCACAACCAGCTGTGACTGGGGTCCCATAGGGCGGAGCCCAGCGTTGTCCGGGTCTGGCCGGAATAGGCCGTCATTGTAAATAACGGCCTACTCCGTGCCTTGCCTTGACGGACCTCTGAGACTATCACAGTGCAGGTGCATTTATACGGAGACTTGATTACACACAGGTGGATTGTATTTATCATCATTAGTCATTTAGGTCAACAATGGATCATTCAGAGATCCTCACTGAACTTCTGGAGAGAGTTTGCTGCACTGAAAGTAAAGGGGCTGAATAATTTTGCACGCCCAATTTTTCAGTTTTTGATTTGTTAAAAAAGTTTGAAATATCCAATAAATGTCGTTCCACTTCATGATTGTGTCCCCCTTGTTGTTTATTCTTCACAAAAAAATAGTTTTATATCTTTATGTTTGAAGCCTGAAATGTGGCAAAAGGTCGCAAAGTTCAAGGGGGCCGAATACTTTCGCAAGGCACTGTACATACCCCAACCAGAAGCCATGGATTTCAGGCAGCATCCGCACTGAGCTAAAGGCTGGAGCTGCCACTTTCAAGGAGCAGGATTCTAACCCAGAAGCTTATAAGTACCTACAACCCCTCTGACGCTCGTTGGATGTGGCAGGAACTGCAAACCATTACAGACTACAAAGGGAAGGACAATCGAGAGCTGCCCAGTGACACGAGCCTACCGGACGAACTAAACTACTTATATGCTTGCTTCGAGGCAAATAACACTGAAACAGACATGAGAGCACCAGCTGTACTGGAAGACTGTGTGATCATGTTCTCTGCAGCCAATGTGAGTAAGACCTTTAGACAGGTCAGCATTCACAAGGCCGCAGGGCCAGACGGATTACCAGGACATGTACTGCGAGCATGTGCTGACCAACTAGCAAGTGTCTTCACTGACATTTACAATCTCTCCCTTTCCGAGTCTGTAATACCAACATACCATAGTGCCTGTGCTCAAGAACACTAAGGTAACCTGCCTAAATGACTACCGACCCCTGGCACTCACGTCTGTAGCCATGAAGTGTTTTGAAAGGGTGGTCATGGCTCACATCAATACCATCATCCCAGAAACCCTAGACACACTCCAATTTGCATAACACCCCAACAGATACACAGATGATGCAGTCTCTATTGCACTCCACACAGCCCTTTCCCACCTGGACAAAAGGAACACCTATTTGAGAATGCTATTCATTGACTACAGCTCAGCATCAACACCATAGTGCCGTCAAAGCTAATCAATAAGCTAAGGACCCTGGGACTAAACACCTTCCTCTGCAACTGGATCCTGGACTTTCTGACGGGCCTCCCCCAGGTGGTGAGGGTAGGTATCAACACATCTGCCACACTGATCCTCAACTCAGGGGCCCCTCTGGGGTGCGTGCTCAGCCCCCTCCTGTACTCCCTGTTCACTCATGACTGCACGGCCAGGCACGACTCCAACTCCATCATTACATTTTCCAACGACACAACAGTGGTAGGCCTGATCACCGACAACAACGAGAGGAGGGAGGAGGTCAGACACCTGGTGCTAGGACAACAACCTCTCCCTTAACGTGATCAAGACAAAGGAGATGATTGTGGACTACAGGAAAAAGAGGACTGAGCACGCCCCCATTCTCATCGTTTGGGGCTGCAGTGGAGCAAGTTTGAGTGCTGCAAGTTCCTTGGGGTCCACATCACCAACAAAGTAACATGGTCCAAGCACACTATGACAGTTGTGAGGCGGGCACGACAAAAATGTACCCCTTAGGAGACTGAAAAGATTTGGCATGGGTCCTCAGATCCTCAAAAGGTTTTACAGCTGCACCATTGAGAGCTGGGTGCATCACTGCCTGGTATGGCAACTATTCGGCCTTCAACCGCAAGGCACTATAGAGGGTAGTGCGAATGGACCAGAACATCACTGGGGCCAAGTTTCCTGCCATCCAGAACCTCTGTACCAGCCGGTGTCAGAGGAAGGCCCTAAAAATTGTAAAAGACTCCAGCCACCCTAGTCATAGACTGTTCTCCCTGGTACCACACGGCAAGCGGTACCAGAGCGCCAAGTCTAGGTCCAAGATGCTTCTGAACAGCTTCTACCCCCAAGCCATAAGACTCCTGAACATCTAATCAAATGGATACCCAGACTATTCGCATTGCCCCCCCCCTTCCCTCTCCACACCACTAACACTCTCTCTTGTCATCTATGCATAGTCACTTTAATTAAACTCTACCTACATGTACATACTACCTCAACTAACCGGTGCCACAGCACATTGACTCTGTACTGGCACCCCCTATATATATTGTTATATTTTACTGCTGCTCTTTAATTACTTGTTACTTTTATCTCTTATTCGTTTTTTTTGAAACTGCACTGTCGGTAAGGGCCTCGTAAGTAAGCATTTCACTGTAAGGTGTTGTATTTGGCACATGACAAATAAAATTTGATTTGATTTGCATACCAGTCTCTCTTGACTAAGAGTTGAGGAAAGACTGACTGTGTCACTTTTTGTTTCTATAAGAACCCTAATGTTTTGGAAATTCCAAATGGTTTGCTTAGTCCAATTACACACAGCACCGACACATACACTTACCCCACCAGAAGTTTAGCTGTATTATACATTTAGAATTGTAAATATGATGTGGTATGGTGGTATTATACATTTAGTATTGTAGATATGTAGTGGTGTAATATTGTGGTATGGTGGTGTTGTCACGGTATTCCTCCTCTTCATCTGAGGCGAGAAGGATCGGAGGACCAATATGCGGCGTGGTAAGTGTCCATGGTTTTAATAGGAAAACTCAAACATGAACTAACTACAAAACAAATAAACGTGAAAACCGAAACAGTCCTAACAGGTGCAGAAAACACAAAGACAGGAAACAATCACCCACAAAATACCCAAAGCATATGGCTGCCTAAATATGGTTCCCAATCAGAAACAACGATAAACACATGCCTCTGATTGAGAACCACTCTAGGCAACCATAGACTTACCTAGACAACTAAACTGAACACAACCCCATTAATCTAATAAAACCCCTAGACCTTACGAAACACAATAAATTACCCATGTCACACCCTGGCCTAACCAAAATAATAAAGAAAACAAAAATAACTAAGGCCAGGGCGTGACAGGTATTATACATTTAGTATTGTAGATATGTAGTGGTGTAATATTGTGGTGTGGTGGTATTATACATTTAGTATTGTAGATATGTAGTGATGTAATATTGTGGTGTTATACATTTAGTATTGTTTATTTGGAGTAGTGTAATTTTGTGGTATTATACATTTAGTATCGTAAATATGTAGTGGTGTAATATTGTGGTGTACTGGTATTATACATTTAGTATTGTAGATATGTAGTGGTGTAATATTGTGGTATGGTGGTATTATACATTTAGTATTCTAGATATGTAGTGGTGTAATATTGTGGTGTGGAGCTATTTTGCATTTATTGTTGTAGATGTGTAGTGGTGTAATATTGTGGTTTGGTGGTATTATACATTTAGTATTGTAGATTTGTTGTGGTGTAATATTGTGGTGTGGTGGTGTTATACATTTAGTATGGTAGTGGTGTAATATTGAGGTATAGTGGTATTATACATTTAGTATTGTAGATATGTAGTAGTGTAATATTGTGGTATAGTGGTATTATACATTTAGTATTGTAGTGGTGTAACATTTTGGTATGGTGGTTTTTTTACATATAGTTTTGTAGATAATTATCGGTGAAATATTGTGGTATAGTGGTATTATACATTTAGTATTGTTGATATGTAGTGGTGAAATATTGTGGTATTATACATTTAGCATTGTAGATATGTAGTGGTGTAATGTTGTGATATGGTGGTATTATACATTTAGTATTGTTGATATGTATTGGTGTAATATTGTGGTAATATACATTTAGTATTGTAGATATGTAGTTGTGTAATATTATGGTGTGGTGGTATTGTAGATTTAGTATTGTAAATTTGTAGTCGTGTAATATTGTGGTATGGTGGTGTTATGCATTTAGTATCGTAGTGGTGTAATATTGTGTTATAGTGGTATTATACATTTAGTATTGTAGTGGTGTAATATTGTTGTATGGTGGTATTATACATGTATTATTGTAGATGTGTAGTGGTGTAATATTGTGGTATGGTGGTATTATACATTTAGTATTGTAGATATGTAGTGGTGTAATATTGTGGTATTATACATTCAGTATTGTAGATATGTAGTAGTGTAATATTGTGGTATGGTGGTGGTAACGTGGGATGGAGAAAAGGTCCGATTACGGTCCCAATTGCTTACTCAGGAATCCCATCTTGCATCTGATGAACTCCGGAAGTCCCCGTCGTCTACGTCCCCAAGAGGATTTGAGCTTACCCGAGTCCCTCCAAAAGCCTCCGGAGACTGCCAATTCACCTCTTCCCGAGCCGATGCAGCTCGGCAGGGCTAGGCTGTCTCCAGCCTAACGTGTATGCAGACTTGAGACCTAGAGTTGTTTGTATTGCGGTACTGCCTGTCATTATGTGTCTGTCTGTCCCTTCAAGAGACCTAGCTCATTTGTTGGAGTGAGTACTCTGGTAGGCCTTAAAGATAATTTTTCGGCTCCCCTTGCTCGCCCCCCTCTCTGTGCCATCCTGCGGTGGGGAAACCAGTCCAAATCTCTCCAGGTACTCATCGACTCGGGGACGATGTGAGTCTCATGGAAGTTACCCTGGCATCCGAGCTGGGCATCCCCACTCAACCCCTCTCCATTCCCATGGGTGTTAGAGCACTGGATGGGCGCTCTATAGGTCGGGTCACACACCAGACCACCCCCGTCAACCTACGCGTGTCGGGGAACCACAGCGAGACAATCCAATTCCTGCTGGTTGAGTCTCCGCAGGTTCCTGTGGTATTGGGATTCTCTTGGCTCCAGCGATACAATCCCTCCATTGACTGGGCTACTGGTGCCATCGTGGGCTAGAGCCCGTCTTGCCACATTAATTGCCTGAAGTCAGCTCTGTCTGCCCCAGGACATCTTCCTGGGGGCTTGGAAATTGCCCCGGACCTTTCCGCCAGCTCCGCAGAGTACCAGGAACTCCGTGAGGGTTTCAGTAAGACCCGGACCACTTTGTTTCCGCAGCACCAACCAGTATCCAAGAAGGTCAAGCCTGAGGCGCTGGCAAGCTGCTATAGTGCCGCGGCTACAACCCCGGAAACCGAGACCTTTCCCCCCAGTTCCAAGATCATTAGCCCCTCTGCTGTTCGTCCTCTGTTGCCCGTACCCTCCATATTCTTCCTACCTTTTCTGTGTCTAGAGTTAAAACCATGTCTGACTCCCCCTTGTCTCCTTTTCGCAGGATCTATTTGGAAGAGGGGAAGTAAGGTCTCGTGATCAAATCTATTTAACAAGCTATCGTGGATTTTGAAAGATGGTCGATTGATTGGGATTTTAATTTGTCAGTGACGATGTCTTGTTCTTTTCAGAGAAGAAATTACTGATAATACCGTTTTATTCTGTATGGACAGCCCATAGGGAGGGTTTATAAGTACAAATATTTGGTCTATGGTTCAATGAGCAATATACAGTACATTCGGAAAGTATTCCGACCCCTTGACTTTTTACAGATTTTGTTACGTTACAGCCTCATTATGAAATGGATTAAATCGTTTTCCCCCATCAATCTACGCACAATACCCAATAAAACTGGTTTTCAGAAATTTTTGCATCTTTATAAAATGTTTTAAATATCACGTTTACATAAGTTTTCAGACCCTTTACTCAGTACCTTGTTGAAGAACCTTTGGCAGTAATTACAGCCTCAGGTCTTCTTGGGTATGATGCTACAAGCTTGGCACACCTGTATTTGGGGAGTTTCTCCCATTCTTCTCTGCAAATCCTCTCAAGCTCTGTCAGGTTGGATGGGAAGCGTTGCTGCACAGCTATTTTCAGGTCTCTCCAGAGATGTTCGACCGGGTTCAAGTCCGGGCTCTGGCTGGGCCACTCAAGGACGTTCAGAGACTTGTCCTGAAGCCACTCCTGCGTTGTCTTGGCTGTGTGCTTAGGGTCGTTGTCCTGTTGGAAGGTGAACCTTGGCCCCAGTCTGAGGTCCTAGGTGCTCTGGGGCTGGTTTTCATCAAGGACCCCCCCTGACAATGCTCCATTGATCTTTCCCTCGTTCCTGACTAGTCTCTGCAGCTGAAAAACATCCCCACAGCATGATTCTGCCACCACCATTTCCTCCAGATGTGACGCTTGGCATTCAGGCCAAAAAGTTCAAACTTGGTTTCGTCAGACAAAAGAATCTTGAGACATTTAGGAGCCAACTCTAGAAAGAGTCTTGGTGGTTCCAAACTTTTTCCATTTAAGAATGATGGAGGACACTGTGTTCTTGGGGACCTTCAATTCTGCTTTGTTTGTTTGTTTGTTTGTTTTGGTACCCTTCCCCAGAACTGTGAGTCAGTCAACACAATCCTGTCTAGGAGCTCTACGGACAATTCCTTCAACCTCATGGCTTGGTTTTGCTCTGACATGCACAGTCACCTGTGGGACCTTGTATGGTCCTTTCCAAATCATGTCCAATCAATTGAATTTACATCAGGTGGACTCCATTTTTTGTATATATATATATATATATATATATATGTGTGTGTATATAGATATAGTTTTGGGAAGTTTGTTAGGACATCCACTTTGTTCAAGTCATTTTCCAACAGTTGTTTACAAACAGATTATTTCACTTATTATTCACTGTATCACAATTCCAGTGGGTCAGAAGTTTACATACACTAAGTTGACTGTGCCCTTAAACAACTTGGAAAATTCCAGAAAAAAATGTAATGGCTTTAGAAGCTTCTGATAGGCTAATTGACATAATTTGAGTCAATTGGAGGTGTACCTGTGGATGTATTTCAAGGTCTACCTTCAAACTCAGTGCCTCTTTGCTTGACATCATGGGAAAATCAAAAGAAATCAGCTAAGACCTCAGAAAAAAAGTAAACCTCCACAAGTCTGGTTCATCCTTGAGAGCAATTTCCAAACGCCTGAAGGTACCATGTTCATCTGTACAAACAATTGTACCCAAGTACAAACACCATGGGACCAGTCCTATATCGACATAACCTGAAAGGCCGCTCAGCAAGGAAGAAGCCACTGCTCCAAAATTGCCATGAAAAAGTCAGACTACGGTTTGCAACTGCACATGGGGACAAAGATCATACTTTTGGAGAAATGTTCTCTGGTCTGATGAAACAAAAATATAATTGTTTGGCCATAATGACTACCGTTATGTTTGGAGGAAAAAGGGGGAGGCTTGCAAGCCGAAGGACACCATCCCAACCGTGAAGCACGGGGGTGGCAGCGTCATGTTGTGGGAGTGCTTTGCTGCAGGAGGGACTGGTGCACTTCACAAAATAGATGGCTTCATTAGACAGGAAAATTATGTGGATATATTGAAACAACACCTCAAGACATCAGTCAGAAAGTTAAAGTTTGGTTGCAAATGGGTCTTCCAAATGGACAAAAAAGCATGTGCGAGCAAGGAGGCCTACAAACCTGACTCAGTTACACCAGCTCTGTCAGGAGGAATGTGCCAACATTCACCCAAGTTATTGTGGGAAGTTTGTGGAAGGCTACCTGAAACGTTTGACCCAAGTTAAACAATTTAAAGGCAATGCTTCCAAATACTAATTGAGTGTATGTAAACTTCTGACCCACTGGGAATGTGATGAAAGAAATTCAAGCTGAAATGCTAAAAAAAATAAAGGGAACACTTAAACAACACAATGTAACTCCAAGTCAATCACACTTCTGTGAAATCAAACTGTCCACTTAGGAAGCAACACTGATTGACAATAAATTTCACATGCTGTTGTGCAAACGGAATAGACAACAGGTGTAAATTATAGCAAGACACCCCCAATAAAGGAGTGGTTCTGCAGATGGGGACCACAGACCACTTCTCAGTTCCTATGCTTCCTGGCTGATGTTTTGGTCACTTTTGAATGCTGGCGGTGCTTTCACTCTAGTGGTAGCATGAGACGGAGTCTACAACCCACACAAGTGGCTCAGGTAGTGCAGCTCATCCAGGATGGTACATCAATGTGAGCTGTGGCAAGAAGGTTTACTGTGTCTGTCAGCGTAGTGTCCAGAGCATAGAGGCGCTACCAGGAGACAGGCCAGTACATCAGGAGACGTGGAGGAGGCCGTAGGAGGGCAACAACCCAGCAGCAGGACCGTTACCTCCGCATTTGTGCAAGGAGGAGCACTGCCAGAGCCCTGCAAAATGACCTCCAGCAGGTCACAAATGTGCATGTGTCTCCTCAAACGGTCAGAAACAGACTCCATGAGGGTGGTATGAGGGCCCGACGTCCACAGGTGGGGGTTGGGCTTACAGCCTAACACCGTGCAGGACGTTTTTCATTTGCCAGAGAACACCAAGATTGGCAAATTTGCCACTGGCGCCCTGTGCTCTTCACAGATGAAAGCAGGTTCACACTGAGCACGTGACAGACGTGACAGTCTGGAGACGCAGTGGAGGACGTTCTGCTGCCTGCAACATCCTCCAGCATGACCGGTTTGGCGGTGGGTCAGTCATGGTGTGGGGTGGCATTTCTTTGGGGGGCCGCACAGCCCTCCATGTGCTCGCCAGAGGTAGCCTGACTGCCATTAGGTACCGAGATGAGATCCTCAGACCCCTTGTGAGACCATATGCTGGTGTGGTTGGCCCTGGGTTCCTCCTAATGCAAGACAATGCTAGACCTCAGGCTGGAGTGTGTCAGCAGTTCCTGCAAAAGGAAGGCATTGATGCTATGGACTGGCCCACCCATTCCCCAGACCTGAATTCAATTGAGCACATCTGGGACATCATGTCTCGCTCCATCCACCAACGCACGTTGCACCACAGACTGTCCAGGAGTTGACGGATGCTTTAGTCCAGGTCTGGGAGGAGATCCCTCAGGAGACCATCCGCCACCTCATCAGGAGCATGCCCAGGCATTGTAGGGAGGTCATACAGGCACGTGGAGGCCACACACACTACTGAGCCTCATTTTGACTTGTTTTAAGGACCTTACATCAAAGTTGGATCAGCCTGTAGTGTGGTTTTCCAATTTAATTTTGAGTGTGACTCCAAATCCAGACCTCCATGGGTTGATAAATGTGATTTCCATTGATAATTTTTGTGTGATTTTCAGCACATTCAACTATGTAAAGAAAAAAGTATTTAATAAGAATATTTCATTCATTCAGATCTAGGATGTGTTATTTTAGTGTTCCCTTTATTTTGTTGAGCAGTATATTTGGCTAAAGTGTATGTAAACTTCTAAAGTGTGTGTAAACTTTAACCCCCCCCTCCCCGTGGTCCTTGTCTCAAACCAGGTCTCTTGGAAGAGAGATTTTATAATATTATTATATAATATTGTTATATCCAAAATATACCATCAAAATGTATACTATTACCAAGTTACAGCTTTTTTTGAACAAACACATTTGCGCAAGCATCCTTACTTGGGTGGATGCCAACCAATGTCTAAATAGCGTAGGAAGTTCAAAGATACAAGTCTGTGACATCCTTCATTGCATGCATGTTGAGAAGTACAACAAACCCATGTTAGGATTGGATTAACTGACCCATTCAATGATGCTTCCTGTGCCTCTCAAACTGAAGTGGACCTCAAAGAGTAGAAGGCCATGGCAATCTTCACCTGTTCCATAGTTGTGGAACAGGCACTGATCCACAGGTAGCACAAGAAAGTTTGTCAGATCTATTAAACTGACTTCATAAGTGACATGATGTCATCCTCACAAATCAGTTGATGTGGGTCAGGTGTGTCTGTGGATGGAGGAGCATCTGTGGATGGAGGTGTGTCTGCAGATGGATGTTTGTCTGTGGATCGAGGTGCGTCTGGATGGAGGAGTGACTGTGGATGGAGGAGCGTCTGTGGGTGGAGGAGCGTCTGTGGATGGAGGTGCGTCTGTGGATGGAGGTGTGTCTGTGAATGGAGGTGTGTCTGTGGATGGAGGTGCGTCTGTGGATGGAGGAGCGTCTGTGGATGGAGGTGCGTCTGTGGATGGAGGTGCATCTGGATGGAGGTGCATCTGGATGGAGGAGCGTCTGGATGGAGGTGCATCTGTGGATGGAGGCGTGTCTGTGGATGGAGGTGCATCTGTGGATGGTGAAGCGTCTGGATGGAGGAGCGTCTGTGGATGAAGGGGAGTCTGTGGATGGAGGAGCGTCTGTGGATGGAGGTGCGTCTGTGGATGGAGGAGCGTCTGTGGATGGAGGTGAGTCTGTGGATGAAGGTGCGTCTGTGGATGGAGGTGCGCCTGTGGATGGAGGAGCGTCTGTGGATGGAGGTGCGTCTGTGGATGGAGGTGCACACAGACGCTCCATTCCACAGAAAACCAACTGGGAATACCAACAGAATACGCATGGTTCCACAGAATACCAACTGGAATACAAACTGGGAATACCAACATAAAACGCATGGTTCCACAGAATACCAACGGGGATGGATTCCGAGGCAAATGTGGCTTCTTCATCAACATCTTTATGCTTTCATTAATAAAATAATGATATAAATACTCTCGCCAGCTTTGATGCATGCCTTTGAATCCAGGCTGTATCACTTCCGGCCGTGATTGGGAGTCCCATGGAGCGGCTCACAATTGGCCCAGCGTCATCTGGGTTTTGCAGGGGTAGGCCGTCATTGTAAATAATAATTTGTTCTTAACTGACTTGCCTAGTTAAATAAAGGTAAACTTTATATATATATATATATATATATATATATACCGTGGGGCAAAAAAGTATTTAGTCAGCCACCAATTGTGCAAGTTCTCCCACTTAAAAAGATGATTAATTTTCATCATAGGTACACTTCAACTATGACAGACAAAATTAGAAAAGAAAACCCAGAAAATCACATTGTATGATTTTTAATGAATTTATTTGCAAATTATGGTGGAAAATAAGTATTTGGTATCCTACAAACAAGCAAGATTTCTGGCTCTCACAGACCTGTAACTTCTTCTTTAAGAGGCTCCTCTGTCCTCCACTCGTTACCTGTATTAATGGCACCTGTTTGAACTTGTTATCAGTATAAAAGACACCTGTCCACAACCTCAAACAGTCACACTCCAAACTCCACTATGGCCAAGACCAAAGAGCTGTCAAAGGACACCAGAAACAAAATTGTAGACCTGCACCAGGCTGGGAAGACTGGATCTGCAATAGGTAAGCAGCTTGGTTTGAAGAAATCAACTGTGGGACTGCAATTATTAGGAAATGGAAGACATACAAAACCACTGATAATCTCGCTCGATCTGGGGCTCCACGCAAGATCTCACCCCATGGGGTCAAAATGATCACAAGAACGGTGAGCAAAAATCCCAGAACCACACAGGGGGACCTAGTGAATGACCTGCAGAGAGCTGGGACCAAAGTAACAAAGCCTACCATCAGTAACACACCATGCCGCCAGGGACTCAAATCCTGCAGTGCCAGACGTGTCCCCTACTTAAGCCAGTACATGTCCAGGCCCATCTGAAGTTTGCTAGAGAGCATTTGGATGATCCTGAAGAAGATTGGGAGAATGTCATATGGTCAGATGAAACCAAAATATAACTTTTTGGTAAAAACTCAACTCGTCGTGTTTGGAGGACAAAGAATGCTGAGTTGCATCCAAAGAACGCCATACCTACTGTGAAGCATGGGGGTGGAAACATCATGCTTTGGGGCTGTTTTTCTGCCAAGGGACCAGGACGACTAATCCGTGCAAAGGAAAGAATGAATGGGGCCATGTATCGTGAAATTTTGAGTGACAACCTCCTTCCATCAGCAAGGGCATTGAAGATGAAACGTGGCTGGGTCTTTCAGCATGACAATGATCCCAAACACACCGCCCGGGCAACGAAGGAGTGGCTTCGTAAGATGCATTTCAAGGTCCTGGAGTGGCCTAGCCAGTCTCCAGATCTCAACCCAATAGAAAATATTTGGAGGGAGTTGAAAGTCCGTTTTGCCCAGCAACAGCCCCAAAACATCACTGCTCTAGAGGAGATCTGCATGGAGGAATGGGACAAAATAACAGCAACAGTGTTTGAAAACCTTGTGAAGACTTACAGAAAACGTTTGACCTCTGTCATTGCCAACAAAGGGTATATAACAAAGTATTGAGATAAACTTTTGTTATTGACCAAATACTTATTTTCCACCATCATTTGCAAATAAATTCATTAAAAATCCTACAATGTGATTTTCTCATTTTGTCTGTCATAGTATAAGTGTACCTATGATGACAATTGCAGGCCTCTCTCATCTTTTTAAGTGGGAGAACTTGCACAATTGGTGGCTGACTAAATAATTTTTTGCCCCACTGGATATGGTCTCTTCTGAGATGCTCATATTCATCAGGATAAATAGAGGTTTTAGCACATAACAAAAAAAGAAAAGTCACTGAATAAGATCTGTACAGTACTGGCAATACACATATAGGGTGATAATGTCTGAGAAAAGTTAATGAAAAACACCTTGTGTAGCCTGTTTTCACCTTGTGTTGCCTCCATGGTGATCCCATCTAGCTCAACCCCTCCAGCCTCCTCCATGGTGCTCCCATCTAGCTCAACCCCTCCATGATCCTCCCATCTAGCTCAACCCCTCAATGATCCTCCATGGTGCTCCCATCTACATCAACCCTTCCAGGATCCTCCCATCTAGCTCAACCCTCTAGGATCCTCCATGGTGCTTCCATCTAGCTCAACCCCTCCAGCCTCCTCAATGGTGCTCGCATCTAGCTCAACAACTCCAGCCTCATCAATGGTGTTCCCATCTAGGTCAACCCCTCTAGGATCCTCCCATCTAGCTCAACCCTTCCAGCCTCCTCCATGGTGCTCCCATCTAGATAAACAACTACAGCCTCCTCCATGGTGCTCCAATCTAGATAAACCACTACAGCCTCCTCAATGGTGCTCCCATCTAGCTCAATGCCTCCAAGCTCCTCCCATCTAGCTCAACCCCCCCAGGATCCTCCATGGTACACCCATCTAGCTCAACCCCTCCAGGATCCTCCATGGTGCTCCCATCTAGCTCAATCAGTCCAACCTCCTCCACGATGCTCCCATCTAGCTCAACCCCTCCAGGTTCCTCCCATCTAGTTCAACCACTCCAGGCTCCTCCACGATGCTCCCATCTAGCTCAAACCCCTCCAGAGTCCTCCCATCTAGCTCAACCCCTCCAACCTCCTCCATGGTGCGCCCATCTAGCGCAACCAATCCAGTCTCAACCCCTCAAGCCTCCTCCATGGTGCTCCCATCTAGCTCAACCCCTCCAGCCTCCTCCACGATGCTCCCATCTAGCTCAACCCCTCCAGCAACCTCCAGGCTCCTCCCATTTAGCTCAACCCCTCCAGGCTCCTACCGTATAGCTCAATCCCTCCAGCCTCCTCCATGGTGCTCCCATCTAGCTCAACCCCTCCAGCAACCTCCAGGCTCCTCCCATCTAGCTCAACCCCTCCAGGCTCCTACCGTATAGCTCAAAACCTTCAGACTCCTCCATGGTGCTCCCATCTAGCTCAACCACTACAGGATCCTCCATGGTGCTCCCATCTAGTTTAACCCCTCCAGCCTACTCCATTGTGCTCCCATCTAGCTCAACCCCTCCAGGCTCCTCCATGGTGCTCCCATCTAGCTCAACCCCTACAGGCTCCTCCCATCTAGCTCAACCCCTCCAGGTTCCTCCATGGTGCTCCCATCTAGCTCAACCCCTCCAGGCTCCTCCCATCTAGCTCAACCCCTCCATGTTCCTCCATGGTGCTCCCATCTAGCTCAACCCCTCCAGGCTCCTCCATGGTGCTCCCATCTAGCTCAACCCCTCCAGGCTCCTCCATGGTGCGCCCATCTAGCACAACCCCTCCAGCCTCCTCCATGGTGCTCCCATCTAGCTTGACCCCTCCAGCCTCCTCCACGATGCTCCCATCTAGCTCAACCCCTCCAGCAACCTCCAGGCTCCTCCCATCTAGCTCAACCCCTCCAGGCTCCTACCGTACAGCTCAACCCCTCCAGCCTCCTCCATGGTGCTCCCATCTAGCTCAACCCCTCCAGCCTCCTCCATGGTGCTCCCATCTAGCTCAACCCCTTCAGGCTCCTCCATGGTGCTCCCATCTAGCTCAACCCCTCCAGCCTCCTCCACGATGCTCCCATCTAGCTCAACCCCTCCAGGCTCCTCCCATCTAGCTCAACCCCTCCTACCTCATCCATGGTGCTCCCATCTAGCTCAACCCCTCCAGGCTCCTCCCATCTAGCTCAACCACTCCAGGATCCTCAATGGTGCTCCAATCTTGCTCAACCCCTCCAGGATCCTCCCATCTAAGCTCCACCACTCCAGGATCCTCCATGGTGCTCCCATCTAGCTCAACCCCTCCTGCCTCCTCCATGGTACTCCCATCTAGCTCAACCCCTCCAGCCTCCTCCACGATGCTCCCATCTAGCTCAACCCCTCCAGGCTCCTCCCATCTAGCTCAACCCCTTCTACCTCCTCCATGGTGCACCCATCTAGCTCAACCCCTCCAGGCTCCTCCCATCTAGCTCAACCACTCCAGGATCCTCAATGGTGCTCCAATCTTGCTCAACCCCTCCAGGATCCTCCCATCTAAGCTCAACCCTTCCAGGCTCCTCCATGGTGCTCCCATCTAGCTCAACCCCTCCAGCCTTCTCCACGATGCTCCCATCTAGCTCAACCCCTCCAGGCTCCTCCCATCTAGCTCAACCCCTCCTACCTCCTCCATGGTGCTCCCATCTAGCTCAACCACTCCAGGATCCTCAATGGTGCTCCAATCATGCTCAACCCCTCCAGGATCCTCCCATCTTGCTCACCCCTCCAGGATCCTCAATGGTGCTCCCATCTAGCTCATCCCCTCCAGGATCCTCCATGGTGCTCCCATCTAGCTCAACCCTTCCAGGCTCCTCCTATCTAGCTCAACCCCTCCAGGATTATACATGGTGCTCCCATCTAGCTCAACCACTACAGGATCCTCCATGGGGCTCCCATCTAGCTCAACCCCTCCAGCCTCCTCCATTGTGCTCCCATCTAGCTCAACCCCTCCAGGCTCCTCCGTGGTGCTCCCATATAGCTCAACCCCTCCAGGCTCCTCCCATCTAGCTCAACCCCTCCAGGATCCTCCCATCTAAGCTCAACCACTCCAGGATCCTCCATGGTGCTCCCATCTAGCTCAACCCCTCCTGCCTCCTCCATGGTGCTCCCATCTAGCTCAACCCCTCCAGGCTCCTCCCATCTAGCTCACCCCTCCAGGATCCTCAATGGTGCTCCCATCTAGCTAATCCCCTCCAGGATCCTCCCATCTAGCTCAACCCCTCCAGGTTCCTCCATGGTGCTCCCATCTAGCTCAACCCCTCCAGCCTCCTCCATTGTGCTCCCATCTAGCTCAACCCCTCCAGGCTCCTCCATGGTGCTCCCATCTAGCTCAACCCCTCCAGGCTCCTCCCATCTAGCTCAACCCCTCCAGGTTCCTCCATGGTGCTCTCATCTAGCTCAACCCCTCCAGCCTCCTCCACGATGCTCCCATCTAGCTCAACCCCTACCGCAACCTCCAGGCTCCTCCCATCTAGCTCAACCCCTCCAGGCTCCTCCATGGTGCTCCCATCTAGCTCAACACCTCCAGCCTCCTCCATTGTGCTCCCATCTAGCTCAACCCCTCCAGGCTCCTCCTATCTAGCTCAACCCCTCCAGGATTATACATGGTGCTCCCATCTAGCTCAACCACTACAGGATCCTCCATGGGGCTCCCATCTAGCTCAACCCCTCCAGCCTCCTCCATTGTGCTCCCATCTAGCTCAACCCCTCCAGGCTCCTCCCATCTAGCTCAACCACTCCGGGATCCTCAATGGTGCTCCAATCTTGCTCAACCCCTCCAGGATCCTCCCATCTAAGCTCAACCACTCCAGGATCCTCCATGGTGCTCCCATCTAGCTCAACCCCTCCTGCCTCCTCCATGGTGCTCCCATCTAGCTCAACCCCTCCAGGCTCCTCCCATCTAGCTCAACCACTCCAGGATCCTCAATGGTGCTCCAATCTTGCTCAACCCCTCCAGGATCCTCCCATCTTGCTCACCCCTCCAGGATCCTCAATGGTGCTCCCATCTAGCTCATCCCCTCCAGGATCCTCCATGGTGCTCCCATCTAGCTCAACCCCTCCAGGCTCCTCCCATCTAGCTCAACCCCTCCAGGCTCCTCCCATCTAGCTCAACCACTCCAGGATCCTCCCATCTAGCTCATCCCCTCCAGGATCCTCCATGGTGCTCCCATCTAGCTCAACCCCTCCAGGCTCCTCCCATCTAGCTCAACCCCTCCAGGCTCCTCCCATCTAGCTCAACCACTCCAGGATCCTCCCATCTAGCTCATCCCCTCCAGGATCCTCCATGGTGCTCCCATCTAGCTCAACCCCTCCAGGCTCCTCCCATCTAGCTCAACACCTCCAGGCTCCTCCCATCTAGCTCAACCACTCCAGGATCCTCCCATCTAGCTCAACCACTCCAGGATCCTCCATGGTGCTCCCATCTAGCTCAACCCCTCCAGGCTCCTCCCATCTAGCTCAACCACTCCAGGATCCTCCCATCTAGCTCAACCACTCCAGGATCCTCAATGGTGCTCCAATCTTGCTCAACCCCTCCAGGATCCTCCCATCTAAGCTCAACCACTCCAGGATCCTCCATGGTGCTCCCATCTAACTCAACCCCTCCTGCCTCCTCCATGGTGCTCCCATCTAGCTCAACCCCTCCAGGCTCCTCCCATCTAGCTCACCCCTCCAGGATCCTCAATGGTGCTCCCATCTAGCTCATCCCCTCCAGGATCCTCCATGGTGCTCCCATCTAGCTCAACCCCTCCAGGCTCCTCCCATCTAGCTCAACCACTCCAGGATCCTCCATGGTGCTCCAATCTTGCTCAACCCCTCCAGGATCCTCCCATCTAAGCTCAACCCTTCCAGGCTCCTCCATGGTGCTCCCATCTAGCTCAACCCCTCCAGCCTCCTCCACGATGCTCCCATCTAGCTCAACCCCTCCAGGCTCCTCCCATCTAGCTCAACCCCTTCTACCTCCTCCATGGTGCTCCCATCTAGCTCAACCCCTCCAGGCTCCTCCCTAGGTCAACCACTAGCTCACCCCTCCAGGATCCTCAATGGTGCTCCCATCTAGCTCATCCCCTCCAGGATCCTCCATGGTGCTCCCATCTAGCTCAACCCCTCCAGGCTCCTCCCATCTAGCTCAACCACTCCAGGATCCTCAATGGTGCTCCAATCTTGCTCAACCCCTCCAGGATCCTCCCATCTAAGCTCAACCACTCCAGGATCCTCATGGTGCTCCCATCTAGCTCAACCCCTCCTGCCTCCTCCATGGTGCTCCCATCTAGCTCAACCCCTCCAGACTCCTCCCATCTAGCTCAACCACTCCAGGATCCTCAACGGTGCTCCAATCTTGCTCAACCCCTCCAGGACCCTCCCATCTTGCTCACCCCTCCAAGATCCTCAATGGTGCTCCCATCTAGCTCATCCCCTCCAGGATCCTCCATGGTGCTCCCATCTAGCTCAACCCCTCCAGGCTCCTCCCATCTAGCTCAACCCCTCCAGGCTCCTCCCATCTAGCTCAACCACTCCAGGATCCTCCCATCTAGCTCAATCCCTCCAGGATCCTCCATGGTGCTCCCATCTAGCTCATCCCCTCCAGGATCCTCCATGGTGCTCCCATCTAGCTCAACCCCTCCAGGCTCCTCCCATCTAGCTCAACCCCTCCAGGCTCCTCCCATCTAGCTCAACCCCTCCAGGCTCCTCCCATCTAGCTCAACCACTCCAGGATCCTCCCATCTAGCTCAACCACTCCAGGATCCTCAATGGTGCTCCAATCTTGCTCAACCCCTCCAGGATCCTCCCATCTAAGCTCAACCACTCCAGGATCCTCCATGGTGCTCCCATCTAGCTCAACCCCTCCTGCCTCCTCCATGGTGCTCCCATCTAGCTCAACCCCTCCAGGCTCCTCCCATCTAGCTCAACCCCTCCAGGCTCCTCCCATCCTAGCTCAACCACTCCAGGATCCTCCCATCTAGCTCAACCACTCCAGGATCCTCAATGGTGCTCCAATCTTGCTCAACCCCTCCAGGATCCTCAACCACTCCAGGATCCTCCATGGTGCTCCCATCTAGCTCAACCCCTCCTGCCTCCTCCATGGTGCTCCCATCTAGCTCAACCCCTCCAGGCTCCTCCCATCTAGCTCAACCACTCCAGGATCCTCAATGGTGCTCCAATCTTGCTCAACCCCTCCAGGCTCCTCCGTGGTGCTCCCATCTAGCTCAACCCCTCCAGCCTCCTCCACGATGCTCCCATCTAGCTAAACCCCTCCAGGCTCCTCCCATCTAGCTCAACCCCTCCTAACTCCTCCATGGTGCTCCCATCTAGCTCAACCCCTCCAGGCTCCTCCCATCTAGCTCAACCACTCCAGGATCCTCAATGGTGCTCCAATCTTGCTCAACCCCTCCAGGATCCTCCCATCTTGCTCACCCCTCCAGGATCCTCAATGGTGCTCCCATCTAGCTCATCCCCTCCAGGATCCTCCATGGTGCTCCCATCTAGCTCAACCACTCCAGGATCCTCAATGGTGCTCCAATCTTGCTCAACCCCTCCAGGATCCTCCCATCTTGCTCACCCCTCCAGGATCCTCAATGGTGCTCCCATCTAGCTCATCCCCTCCAGGATCCTCCATGGTGCTCCCATCTATCTCAACCCCTCCAGGCTCCTCCCATCTAGCTCAACCCCTCCAGGCTCCTCCCATCTAGCTCAACCACTCCAGGATCCTCCCATCTAGCTCAACCACTCCAGGATCCTCAATGGTGCTCCAATCTTGCTCAACCCCTCCAGGATCCTCCCATCTAAGCTCAACCACTCCAGGATCCTCCATGGTGCTCCCATCTAGCTCAACCCCTCCTGCCTCCTCCATGGTGCTCCCATCTAGCTCAACCCCTCCAGGATCCTCCCATCTTGCTCACCCCTCCAGGATCCTCAATGGTGCTCCCATCTAGCTCATCCCCTCCAGGATCCTCATGGTGCTCCCATCTAGCTCAACCCCTCCAGGCTCCTCCCATCTAGCTCAACCCCTCCAGGCTCCTCCCATCTAGCTCAACCACTCCAGGATCCTCCCATCTAGCTCATCCCCTCCAGGATCCTCCATGGTGCTCCCATCTAGCTCAACCCCTCCAGACTCCTCCCATCTAGCTCAACCCCTCCAGGCTCCTCCCATCTAGCTCAACCACTCCAGGATCCTCCCATCTAGCTCAACCACTCCAGGATCCTCAATGGTGCTCCAATCTTGCTCAACCCCTCCAGGATCCTCCCATCTAAGCTCAACCACTCCAGGATCCTCCATGGTGCTCCCATCTAGCTCAACCCCTCCTGCCTCCTCCATGGTGCTCCCATCTAGCTCAAACCCTCCAGGATCCTCCCTCTTGCTCACCCCTCCAGGATCCTCAATGGTGCTCCCATCTAGCCATCCCCTCCAGGATCCTCATGGTGCTCCCCTAGCTCAACCCCTCCAGGCTCCTCCCATCTAGCTCAACCCCTCCAGGCTCCTCCCATCTAGCTCAACCACTCCAGGATCCTCCCCCCATCCCCTCCAGGATCCTCCATGGTGCTCCCATCTAGCTCAACCCCTCCAGACTCCTCCCATCTAGCTCAACCCCTCCAGGCTCCTCCCATCTAGCTCAACCACTCCAGGATCCTCCCATCTAGCTCAACCACTCCAGGATCCTCAATCGTGCTCCAATCTTGCTCAACCCCTCCAGGATCCTCCCATCTAAGCTCAACCACTCCAGGATCCTCCATGGTGCTCCCATCTAGCTCAACCCCTCCTGCCTCCTAAACCCCTCCAGGCTCCTCCCATCTAGCTCACGATGCTCCCATCTAGCTCAACCCCTCCTACCTCCTCCATGGTGCTCCCATCTAGCTCAACCCCTCCAGGCTCCTCCCATCTAGCTCAACCACTCCAGGATCCTCAATGGTGCTCCAATCTTGCTCAACCCCTCCAGGATCCTCCCATCTTGCGCACCCCTCCAGGATCCTCAATGGTGCTCCCATCTAGCTCAACCCCTCCAGGCTCCTCCCATCTAGCTCAACCCCTCCTACCTCCTCCATGGTGTTCCCATCTAGCTCAACCCCTCCAGGCTCCTCCCATCTAGCTCAACCCCTCCAGGCTCCTCCCATCTAGCTCAACCACTCCAGGATTCTCCCATCTAGCTCAACCACTCCAGGCTCCTTCAGAAACTCATCCCCTAAAGAAAAAGACAGTCACTTGTGTTCTTTGCTATCTGACAGTGTGGTGCTGGATGCCACTCCAATGCTTGATAAAGCTCCCTTGGAGTGGATTGTGGTGGGGCCTTTTCATAACTAGAAGATGAGAAATTACATTTTTATTTCACACGTCCCATTATTATATCACATATCTAGCTTGCTAATGTATGTCACAAAACCTAGCTAGTGAGCTTATTTGTCAGCTCTCTACCAAGCTACAAAATGTTAACTAGCTAGCTAATATTGTTTCAGTAATGTTCTGTACTAACGTTAGTTACTTGTAAGTCTCAAAAATGTGAGGCAACTATACTGCAGAGCACCATTACAGCTGCTAACGTTACAGCTGAGCACCATTACAGTTCTATCACTCTCAAACAGAGAAATGCACAAGAAACGTTAGCTAGCCGCCCCAAGAAAACAATGTGTCATGTAAAATGTAAGTAGGTTCTAAATGATCATAACTCTCAAAATACACATAATTATGTCTATATCTTCACTGGTTTTAGATCATAAATACCATGTACACCTTAGTTATTTATCAAGGTAGCCATATAATTTAGATAGCATAAAGCTAACCCAGATTCTCCATTTACAACCATCACAGCTAACATTAGCTAGCTAGCTAGCTAGCTACTGTGTAGCTGATGCAACGTCTTGGTAACATTACTTGTCAAGCAGAAAACAAGCCATCTCTGCATTAGACTTCAGCCCTTTAAGGGCCATAACTTCTCTCCAACGATAAAAAATGTTACCTATGTTTACTCTGGTTTTCCCCCGAGCCTTATCATTTAGTCGCTTGGCTAAACCTCTCCTTGTTTTGGCCCTGTATCCGCAACCAGTGGGACTGGACACTTGCCTCAGAAATCTGCATCTGTTGATTGCGCTCAGAAGAAGAGGACCATGCCTCAGAGTGACGCTGCTCAAAGAGGGAGGGTGCAGCCCTCCAATTCGAAAACAAGAGATGCGAGGCCATTTGTTGACCAATAGGAAAACTGAAATTCTGAAAGCTATTTTTTTAAGGGCCCAAAGCACTGTTTTTGCATATTTGCTTTGTGGAACATTATCATTCCACTATTTGTGCAGATATATTAGAGACATTTTATTACATTATAATGCCAAAAAATCTACATAATGCTCCTTTAATGTGCTGGAAATTCCAAACGTTTTCATAGTCAACTTACACACAGAGCTGACATATCCTTACCCCATCAAACATGCCACCTGGGGTCTTTTCACAGTCCCCAGGTCCAGCAATGTACAGTATTATACAGAGCCATGAGTGCATGGAACCTTCCATCTCACATGGCGCAAGTGAACTGCAAACCTGTTTACAAAAAATGAATAAAGCAAAGGCACAACCCCTGTCCCCCATGTGACCTACTTGTGTGTATGTACAGTATTTGTAACTGATAGATGAACACACACACTTCATGTTAATGTTTTTAAACGCATGTCAATTGTAAGGTATTTTGTCCATATGGTCATGTGTAGGACCCCAGTAAGACTAGTTGTTGCCATGGGCAACAGCTAACGGGGATCCTAAAACATCTCAATCAAATCAAACATTATGTTCAGCATTTTTGACACGTGACATTCGAACGACACTTCGCCATACAGTGTAGATTTACAGTTACATTGTTTACGAACAATGGAGTACATTTTTTTGGGGGGGGCGTTCTGATGCTGTACGACAGCTGAACTAAAATCATTAGGCATTTATAAGTAAAATTCTTCAAGAATCAATGGGTATATATCATTCATTTAACAGGATGTACCAATCGCAGATTGGCCATTTAAAGTGGTCGTATGCATGATTAGA
Organism: Oncorhynchus clarkii lewisi; assembly: GCF_045791955.1. Classification (NCBI taxonomy): domain Eukaryota; kingdom Metazoa; phylum Chordata; class Actinopteri; order Salmoniformes; family Salmonidae; genus Oncorhynchus; species Oncorhynchus clarkii. The sequence continues at coordinate 35,706,206 of NC_092162.1, read as the reverse complement.
GAATCATGGAAAGTAGGTCTATTCATTTATTTATTTAATACATAATCTAAATAGTTCACTATCTGTCCATTGTTTTCTAAGCCATATTTGTCCCAGGACAATTTTGGCAATGCAGAGAAAAAAGATAGAGAGAATGAGCAATTGGGTTATTTGAGGTTCATTGAAAGCTACATGACAAATGCAAGGGACATTTCATATAAAAAGCACACAGGTTTTATTGCATATCAATTTCATGTATAAATTCTTCATAACATTGGAAAGATTACATGTGGTATACATTTCTATCATCAGAATCATATCATTTCAATTACATTTCTTCAATAATCACAAGCATAAAAAAACTGCAATTTCAGAATTGATCCATGTTATTCTACAATCCTTTAATTTTTTTATTACATCTCTATGCCACAAGCTTTTTTGTAGTCATTTAAGAACCACCTGCCCAATACATTTGTATTGTATTGGTTGGATGTCAAACCTACTAACCCAACCACGTACAATAAGTGCATCTACAGATTCATTTATTTTTAAAATGTAATTTTTAAATTTAAAATACACATTTTACAAATGGACATCATTATGACTGCTAAACACGTCATGCACAATATATATTTTTTATAAACATAACAGAGGTGATACAACTCAGATTCAAATGAAACGAGCACCCATTTCTTTTCAGTGAATGTTTTGGACATAATGCAACATTGTTTGTGAAAATACTATAGACTGGTTAGCTGAAAACATAATGAAAACGATGAGCGCGCTTCAATGGGGCAGACGTCTGTGTGTTGTGATTCTGGATGGCCAGCAACAATGACAAGAAGCTGACATGTGAATCGTGGGTGACTCGTTTCAGCTAGTTTTACCTTGTTCTTGATACCATGTCTTTGTTTTGAGGTGTTTTGATTGATGACACTTCTATGTTAATATGCCAAAAAAATTTGCCAGCTACTGTAGCTAAGCAACAACTGTAACTATGTATTTGAGAGACAACAATGTGATCTTTGACTTCAATGTGGATCCATAACAGCGCACACTTATTATAGTAGTACATTTCAACAAACTTCAAAGTTTCCTTTCAAATGGTACACAGAATATGCATATCCTTGCTTCAGGTCCTGAGCTACAGGCAGTTAGATTTGGGTATGTTATTTTAGGAAAACATTTTTAAAAAGGGGCGGATCCTTAAGAGGATTTATGCAGCAAAACTGGTATCACCCTGCCACCTGCTGACAAAACAAATGATTACAGTGATTCAATTAGATGTAGATTTTTTTTCCCAAGGTCATCATTATTTTAAGTGAGGCCAGCCAGGTTTACTCCTCACAGTACAGTAAATGTGTTATGCTGGGTGTTAAAACCCCTTACAGACAATACATACATCTCAGACACAGCTGAAGTAAGGGGTGAATTATCAAGCTATTTTTAATTTTTTATTTAAATAGGCAAGTCACTAGAGTCAATACTACTACTTTGACCCTGAGAGTAAAGCTATTTCAAGTAAGGTAGGTTAGCCTAGTGGTTAGAGCGTTGAACTATTAACCAGAATGGTTTCAAGTTCAAACCCCCGAGCTGACAAGGTATAAATCTGTTGTTCTGCCCCTGAATAGGCAGTTAACCCACTGTTCCTAGGCTGGTATTGAAAATGAGAATTTGTTCTAAACTGACTTGCCTGGTTAAATAAAGGTTCAAAAAAAATATTTTAAAAAGTCAGTGCTATCCGGGATCCTTGGGACGTCCATACCCTAGCACCTTAGCCATTTTACATTTCAATTTCAATGGGGTCCCAAGGATCCCGGATAGCACAGACCCTTCAACTAAAGAGTGGAAATATGATGGCATGGTACACTGTAGTTGGACACTATCTGACAAACAACGTCTATTTTATCTATGACGGGGAATTCTGAGACGTTCTTTTCTACAACCACATGGTCACATTTAAAAATAAGAATTCCTACAAAATGAAACCATTCATGCAGAATTGGAGCACTGATAAACTGGTTAAGTTAACTTATTGATGGGATTTATTGTAGAGTAAAATTGATTTGCTCAAACTTAGGATAAATTACAAGCTAACAATACAATGCCCTGGCATCTAACTCACCTGACAATCATAGTAAAGGCTGCAATTTCCAAAATAGCCAAAGTAAGAATTCAACCACCTTGAACACAAAACTCAGCATACAGGTTGCATTGGTTCAACTGAAGCGAGAATCATCAAACCACACGATAGACACAACATTGCAAACATGATCTAAATCAGTGGTTCCCAACCTTTCCCAGTTATTGTACCACCAACTGAATTTTGCTCTGCCCGTAGTACAACTGAAGTACCCCTTCATGTGCATTTTACCAGTAGGCCCATAGTCTCCTCAAGTACCCCCTGTGGATAGACCAAGTACCCCCCAGGGGTTCTAGTACCCCTGGGTGGGAACCACTGATCTAAACAATCTAGAATTACCATGTCACTATAAATAAAAGCATCTGATTTCAAGGTTTCTTTCCAATTTGGCACACTGGTCTTTACACAAAAAAGCATTGAAACCAAGACTCACAATCTCACTTGCGTTTCGATTCACTTTCATCCCTTCAGCAACAAGTAAAAGAGAGAAAAAAATACTTTTTCAGTTGTCACTTGTCTCCAATTGTGACCCCAAAATGTTTACCCAAATAAATAGAATCCACCCAGTCTTTAAATGAAATATAGAAGAAGGTAATCACATCATCTTTGACAGCTATGAAAACCCCTTGAAAAATAAATGCTTGTCAGAGAACAAAACCTTTTCTACGGGTTATTTGGCACATACCACTCTTGCCATGAACGTCCAGGTTATTTTGTACATCATACAACAATATCACACAATTTTGGCCCTTCACTATTTATATATTTATATTAACATTTGAGCACGGAGGTGCCTAAAACGAGACAATACTGTTTATCAAAAAGCAAAACACAAAATGGAATCAAGTTAACAAATGAGCAAAAGAAAATACGTTATCCGCTACTCTAACCAATGGTTGTCAATTTAAAATCTCTTGCTCACCAGATAACTGTTGAAGGCGAGACTTTGTCCTCTGTAATGCACATTATATGTTGGGGGTGGGTCAACCTCCATGATATCATCGTCCTGTACTTTCTTTATAAACCAGAGTGCCGTTTCCTGCGGTAACATTCAGCATTGTGGTATTACTGATTTCAAACAGGAATGAAGAGTGGGGAGTCATTTGATAAGATGAGGAGGATGGGGGGGGGGGGTTCTTTGGGTGAACGAGCTAGTACTCCCCCATTATGTGTTGATACTTTTGCTCCTCCCAACGAGTGAGAAGAGCGCCCCCCTATGGACATGCAATGCACATATTCCAGACCTACTGTCACTGTATATGAAGCTATTGAGAAATTGCTGTTGTAGACTGTGTAGAATAGACATTTTGCTCCCCTAGTAATGCAGGGGCATACTGAAGCGTGACTGTCTCTGAGAGTTCAACTAGAGGGCTTCGCTGGAATGGAGTGGGGTGGTCCTTCCTGGGACGTCCTTCACCCCTCTACACGGGCGGAGCAGTGCTACTTTGATCTCTGCCTGTAAGTGTCTATCTGAGAGGCCCCTCGTACACACACACACACACAGAAGGGCAGGAGCCACAAATCCTCTCTCTTCTCAGGCCAGGACTATGTGATGTTGAGTTCTCCTCCGCAGTAGGCTTCATCCCTCCTCCTAACTCTCTTAGATGTGTCTGAGTGGGTACAAACTGCTCGTCCCGGACGGCCCCCCTCCCATGCTCAGCCAGGCATCCAGTGAGTTCTGGGAGGATGCGTGCAAGGGGTTGTTCTCCGACAGAGAAAGCATCATTGTATAAGCCTGGAGGAGACAGAGAAACAACAAAAAGACACCACCGTTGTTCAGAAACCCTTTTGTGAGTCTCCGAGTTAATTGTTAGCCAATCAAACGTGGGTGTCATTATTGTCAATAAAACCCAAGAGCTGTTCCGTCTCGGATTAGGAGCGTCACTTTAACCATTGCAACATGTCTTGGCATGCAAGAGGTCAAAGGTGAGAGAGCACTGTGATGCTGCTGCTTGGAGAGTAGTTAGATGAGAGGTTTAGAAAAGAGGGAGAGAGTTAATAGCTCAGTTAGTAGGTAAGCTAAGAGAGGGGAGAGCATGTCAACGAGAATAAATACTGGTTGTTATTCACAGACTTTCATCCCAACACTCCATAAAGCCACATTGAACAACCTGGAGTCGTGTTTTGGCCTGGTTGTCATGCATTTTCCTCATTGTCTTTTTGTATTTCCCCTTACCGAACTCAAGCCTTTGGACGGACGTTCAAAATGATTTGCCACTTGCTGACTCCATCCTGGTAGCCCAGTGGTTAGAGCCAGTAACCGATCAACAGTAATCGGTTACTGTTGGACTAGTAACCGAAAGATTGCTGGATTCAATCCCCGAGCTGACAAGGTAAAAATCTGTCGTTCTGCCCCTGAGCAAGGTAGTTAACCCACTGTTCCCCGGGCGCCGAAGATGTGGATGTCGATTAAGGCAGCCACCCATACCTCTCTGATTCAGAGGGGTTGGGTTAAATGAGGAAGACACATTTCAGGTGAATTCATTCAGTTGTACAATGGAATAGGTAACCCCCTTCCTTCTCTCTTTTTATACGGGAGTCCACCTACCTGAGTTTTAACATGTCTGTACAGAGTCTCTTTCAGGGTTTCTGACTCGAGTGAGCTGGTGTTAAAAATGACTTTAACATCAAAGGGGGGCTCCTCGCCATTGTTGGCCTTATGCAGGTCCAGACCGTTGGGGAAGCTGGGTAGGCCCTCCAGGTCTAATAGCCCACCATCCTCCTCTGTACACCATTGTTGGCCTTATGCAGGTCCAGACCGTTAGGGAAGCTGGGTAGGCCCTCCAGGTCTAATAGCCCACCATCCTCCTCTGGACACCCACAGCAGCACTGGGGGAAGGGGAGGGGAAGAGCAGGGAGGAAGGATAAAGGGGAGGGGTAAGGTGAGAGGAGAGGGGATGATGGAGTAAGTAAATAGAGAAGACGGGGAGGGAGGGATAAAGATAGGGACGGGGTAAGGAGAGGTTGTGGAGGAGGAAGGGGAAGGTGCAGTGAGGGAGGGGGGGAAGGTGCAGTGAGGGAGGGGGGGGTTGTCCTCAGTTAGCCTAACCAATACTATCTTGTAACTCGATGGATGTACTTTCGATGGTGCATGCATGGGGGACAGATGGATGGATGGATGGATGGAGATGGACGAATGGGATAGATGGTATGGAGTTGTTGTCTGAAAACAGTTCACACTACTACCGCTGAAAACCAACTTGACTGCTTAGCCTAATGGTTGTGTTTTTGTATTATGATTGTGACCTAATACTAAGCTTATCCTTTCCATCGGCCCTATGCAGTGGTGTAAAGGTGCCTGGAGAAGTGGGTCCTGTGTGAAGGAAAGGCGCCCTGTGTGAAAAATCCTATGTTTTCCTATAGATTTTTCAGATGTACACTCTCAAAGTGACACCCCAAAAATTATTATAATAATCCTTAAACCATTTTTGAGGTCTGGAAAAAATCAAAAATATATATTTTTGGAGGGTGTAGTTGCCCTTTAATTCAATTGAGCAAAACAAAGGCCCTCCCCATTGATACAAATGGGCATTATATCATTCTGTCAGGTAGGCCAACATCATGTTCAACATTTAATTGGGAAGGTTTTTTGGGAAAGCCTTTAGAAATGTTCATGCAAACAGTGGATGATGACTGAAATGGCCATTGAAAATAGCCTACGAACCAAGATGATGGACCAACCTTATTCAATCGGTTTGCATACCCATTGTTGCCTTAGCGAGCGTTTATTGGTAGAAGGTGAAACATCTTTCCTACCTACCAGCTACTGATGTCATTCTTCTGTGAGCTGCACTCTTGCTGCTATTTGCGAGTGTGAATATATTTCATGTGCTTTGCGACTGTGTAGGCTATTTTGTGCATCATTTCTTTGATACGCAACAGTAGGGAGGAAGAAGTGAGTATAGGCAATGCCCACTGAGAAAAAGGTGGGGAAACCTGCACTACATCACTGGCCCTTTGTGTTTCACAGAAAGTGCGCTCTTTGACCTACTTGAGTGTGCTGGTAATAAAATGTGCTGTCCATTCAGCATCAAGACCCTGTCACACACTGAAGGCTCAACACTGGGGAAACAGGTATATAACATTTTTTTTAGTAGGCAAGTCCATTAACAAATTCTTATTAACAATGATGGTCTAGCAACAGTGGGTTAACTGCCTTGCTCAAGGGCAGAACAACAGATTTTTTACCTTGTCAGTTCAGGGATTTGTTCTAGCAACCTTTCAGTTGCTGGCCCAATGCTCTAACCACTAGGCTACCTGCCCCATCTCCCCTTACTAATAAGGGCAGGTAGTGTAGTGCGCAAATTTCTAACAATTTCCCCCACTCTTCCTTACCAGTGAGTAAAGGAAATTCTAACAAAGTTTGAAGATATTTTTCAACTAAAGTAAAGGACAGTTGTAGATATGTGGTAGTCGTGGAGTAGGGGCCCGAGGGCACACAGTGTGTTGTGAAAGGAACTAGGAACTAATGGGGATCCATAATAAATCCCAGGAAGAGTAGCTGCTGCCTTGGCAGGAACTAATGGAGATCCATAATAAACCCCAGGAAGAGTAGCTGCTGCCTTGGCAGGAACTAATGGGGATCCATAATAAACCCCAGGAAGAGTAGCTTCTGCCTTGGCAGGAACTAATGGGGATCCATAATAAACCCCAGAAATACTAGCTGCTGCCTTGGCAGGAACTAATGGGGATCCATAATAAACCCCAGAAAGAGTAGCTGCTGCCTTGACAGGAACTAATGGAGATCCATAATAAATACACATACAGTAATGTTATGGGTAAAGTAGGAATCCCAGGTTTCAATAGACAATAAGATATTCATGTTTTAAGAAAAGAGTATGTATTTCTAAAAAAATTGTATTTGTCACATGCTACGAATACAACAGGTGTAGGTAGACCTTACGGTGAAGTGCTGAATACAACAGGTGTAGGTAGACCTTACGGTGAAATGCTGAATACAACAGGTGTAGGTAGACCTTACGGTGAAATGCTGAATACAACAGGTGTAGGTAGACCTTACGGTGAAATGCTGAATACAACAGGTGTAGGTAGACCTTACGGTGAAATGCTGAATATAACAGGTTTAGGTAGACCTTACGGTGAAATGCTGAATACAACAGGTGTAGGTAGACCTTACGGTGAAATGCTTATTTACAAGCCCTTAACCAACAATGCAGGTCTAAGAAAGAAAAAATATGGAAAAAATGAATAAAAGTAATAAATAATTAAAGAGCAGCAGTAAAATAACAATAGCGAGGCTATATACAGGGGGTACCGGTACAGAGTCAATGTGTGGGGGCACTGATTAGTCAAGGTAATTGAAGATATATGTACATGTAGGTGGAGTTATTGGGGGAGGGGGGAAATACAAATAGTCTGGGTGGCAATTTGATTAGATGTTCAGGAGTCTTATGGCTTGGAGGTAGAAGCTGTTTAGAAGCCTCTTGGACCTAGACTTGGCGCTCAGGTACCGCTTGCCGTGCGGTAGCAGAGAGAACAGTCTATGACTAGGTTGGCTGGAGTATTTGACAATTTTTAGGGCCTTCCTCTGACACCGCCTGGTATAGAGGTCCTGGATGGCAGGAAGCTTGGCCCTGGTGATGTATTGGGCCGTACACTACCCTCTGTAGAGGCTTGCGGTGATGCAACCAGTCAGGTGGCTCTTAATGGTGCAGCTGTAGAACCTTTAGATTTTTTTTGCAATGAATGAATGGAAGCTGATCTTTTTTTGTTTTTACTGCGCTAGTCTTGGCTGTCCGAGACCGAGTCAAGACCAAGTAAAATCTTCCTGACACCAAGACAAGACCAAGTAAAATATTCCTGACAGCAAGACAAGACCAAGTAAAATATTCCTGACACCAAGACAAGACAAAGTAAAATCTTTCTGACACCAAGACAAGACCAAGACACTCTATGTGAACTTGAGACAGGTACAACACTGACCGACACTGATGGGGACAGAAAGACAGAAAGACAGGCACAACACTGACCGACACTGATATGGACAGAAAGACAGGTACAACACTGATCGACACTGATAGGGACAGAAAGACAGGTACAACACTGACCGACACTGATAGGGACAGAAAGACAGAAAGACAGGTACAACACTGACCGACACTGATAGGGACAGAAAGACAGGTACAACACTGACCGACACTGATAGGGACAGAAAGACAGGTACAAAACTGACAGACACTGATAGGGACAGAAAGATAGGTACAACACTGATCGACACTGATAGGGACAGAAAGACAGAAAGACAGGTACAACACTTACCGACACTGATAGGGACAGAAAGACAGGTCCAACACTGACCGACACTGATAGGGACAGAAAGACAGGTACAACACTGACCGACACTGATAGGGACAGAAAGACAGGTACAACACTGACCGACACTGAGAGGGACAGAAAGACAGGTACAACACTAACTGACACTGATCGGGACAGAAAGACAGAAAGACAGGTACAACACTGACCGACACTGATAGGGACAGAAAGACAGGTACAACACTGACCAACACTGATAGGGACAGAAAGACAGGTACAACACTGACCGACACTGATAGGGACAGAAAGACAGGTACAACACTGACCGACACTGATGGGGACAGAAAGACAGAAAGACAGGTACAACACTGACCGACACTGATAGGGACAGAAAGACAGGTACAACACTGACCGACACTGATAGGGACAGAAAGACAGGTACAAAACTGACAGACACTGATAGGGACAGAAAGATAGGTACAACACTGACCGACACTGATAGGGACAGAAAGACAGAAAGACAGGTACAACACTGACCGACAATGATAGGGACAGAAAGATAGAAAGACAGGTACAACACTGACCGACACTGATAGGGACAGAAAGACAGGTACAACACTGACCGACACTGAGAGGGACAGAAAGACAGGTACAACACTAACTGACACTGATCGGGACAGAAAGACAGAAAGACAGGTACAACACTGACCGACACTGATAGGGACAGAAAGACAGGTACAACACTGACCAACACTGATAGGGACAGAAAGACAGGTACAACACTGACCGACACTGATAGGGACAGAAAGACAGGTACAAAACTGACAGACACTGATAGGGACAGAAAGATAGGTACAACACTGACCAACACTGATTGGGACAGAAAGACAGAAAGACAGGTACAACACTGACCGACAATGATAGGGACAGAAAGACAGGTACAAAACTGACCAACACTGATAGAGACAGAAAGATAGAAAGACAGGTACAACACTGACCGACACTGATAGGGACAGAAAGACAGGTACAACACTGACCAACACTGATAGGGACAGAAAGACATGTACAGAACTGACCGACACTGATAAGGACAGAAAGACAGGTACAACACTGACCGACACTGATAGGGACAGAAAGACAGGTACAACACTGACCGACACTGACAGGGACAGAAAGACAGGTACAACACTGACCGACACTGATAGGGACAGAAAGACAGGTACAACACTGACCGACACTGATAGGGACAGAAAGACAGGTACAAAACTGACAGACACTGATAGGGACAGAAAGATAGGTACAACACTGACCGACACTGATAGGGACAGAAAGACAGAAAGACAGGTACAACACTGACCGACAATGATAGGGACAGAAAGATAGAAAGACAGGTACAACACTGACCGACACTGATAGGGACAGAAAGACAGGTACAACACTGACCGACACTGAGAGGGACAGAAAGACAGGTACAACACTAACTGACACTGATCGGGACAGAAAGACAGAAAGACAGGTACAACACTGACCGACACTGATAGGGACAGAAAGACAGGTACAACACTGACCAACACTGATAGGGACAGAAAGACAGGTACAACACTGACCGACACTGATAGGGACAGAAAGACAGGTACAAAACTGACAGACACTGATAGGGACAGAAAGATAGGTACAACACTGACCAACACTGATTGGGACAGAAAGACAGAAAGACAGGTACAACACTGACCGACAATGATAGGGACAGAAAGACAGGTACAAAACTGACCAACACTGATAGAGACAGAAAGATAGAAAGACAGGTACAACACTGACCGACACTGATAGGGACAGAAAGACAGGTACAACACTGACCAACACTGATAGGGACAGAAAGACATGTACAGAACTGACCGACACTGATAAGGACAGAAAGACAGGTACAACACTGACCGACACTGATAGGGACAGAAAGACAGGTACAACACTGACCGACACTGACAGGGACAGAAAGACAGGTACAACACTGACCGACACTGATAGGGACAGAAAGACAGGAAGACAGGTACAACACTGACCGACACTGATAGGGACAGAAAGACAGGTACAACACTGACCGACACTGATAGGGACAGAAAGACAGGTACAAAACTGACCGACACTGATAGGGACAGAAAGACAGGTACAACACTGACCGACACTGATAGGGACAGAAAGACAGAAAAACAGGTACAACACTGACCGACACTGATAGGGACAGAAATACAGGTACAACACTGACCGACACTGAGAGGGACAGAAAGACAGGCACAAAACTGACAGACACTGATAGGGACAGAAAGATAGGTACAACACTGACCGACACTGATAGGGACAGAAAGACAGGAAGACAGGTACAACACTGACCGACACTGATAGGGACAGAAAGACAGGTACAACACTGACCGACACTGATAGGGACAGAAAGACAGAAAAACAGGTACAACACTGACCGACACTGATAGGGACAGAAAGACAGGTACAACACTGACCGACACTGATAGGGACAGAAAGACAGAAAAACAGGTACAACACTGACCGACACTGATAGGGACAGAAAGACAGGTACAACACTGACCGACACTGAGAGGGACAGAAAGACAGGCACAAAACTGACAGACACTGATAGGGACAGAAAGATAGGTACAACACTGACCGACACTGATAGGGACAGAAAGACAGGAAGACAGGTACAACACTGACCGACACTGATAGGGACAGAAAGACAGGTACAACACTGACCGACACTGATAGGGACAGAAAGACAGGTACAACACTGAACGACACTGATAGGGACAGAAAGACAGAAAGACAGGTACAACAATGACCGAGACTGATAGGGACAGAACGACAGGTACAACACTGACCGACACTGATAGGGACAGAAAGACAGGTACAACACTGACCGACACTGATAGGGACAGAAAGACAGGTACAAAACTGACAGACACTGATAGGGACAGAAAGATAGGTACAACACTGACCAACACTGATTGGGACAGAAAGACAGAAAGACAGGTACAACACTGACCGACAATGATAGGGACAGAAAGACAGGTACAAAACTGACCGACACTGATTGAGACAGAAAGATAGAAAGACAGGTACAACACTGACCGACACTGATAGGGACAGAAAGACAGGTACAACACTGACCGACACTGATAGGGACAGAAAGACATGTACAGACACTGACCGACACTGATAGGGACAGAAAGACAGGTACAACACTGACCGACACTGATAGGGACAGAGGAAGACAGGTACAACACTGACCGACACTGATAGGGACAGAAAGACAGGTACAACACTGACCGACACTGATAGGGACAGAAAGACAGGTACAAAACTGACCGACACTGATAGGGACAGAAATACAGGTACAACACTGACCGACACTGATAGGGACAGAAAGACAGAAAAACAGGTACAACACTGACCGACACTGATAGGGACAGAAAGAGACACCGATAGGGACAGAAAGACATAAAGACAGGTACAACACTGACCGACACTGATAGGGACAGAAAGACAGGTACAACACTGACCGACACTGATAGGGACAGAAAGACAGGTACAACACTGAACGACACTGATAGGGACAGAAAGACAGAAAGACAGTTACAACAATGACCGAGACTGATAGGGACAGAAAGACATAAAGACAGGTACAACACTGACCGACACTGATAGGGACAGAAAGACAGGTACAACACTGACCGACACTGATAGGGACAGAAAGACAGGTCCAACACTGACCGACACTGAGAGGGACAGAAAGACAGGTACAACACTAACTGACACTGATCGGGACAGAAAGACAGAAAGACAGGTACAACACTGACCGACACTGATAGGGACAGAAAGACAGGTACAACACTGACCAACACTGATAGGGACAGAAAGACAGGTACAACACTGACCGACACTGATAGGGACAGAAAGACAGGTACAACACTGACCGACACTGATGGGGACAGAAAGACAGAAAGACAGGTACAACACTGACCGACACTGATAGGGACAGAAAGACAGGTACAAAACTGACCGACACTGATAGGGACAGAAAGACAGGTACAACACTGACCGACACTGATGGGGACAGAAAGACAGAAAGACAGGTACAACACTGACCGACACTGATAGGGACAGAAAGACAGGTACAAAACTGACCGACACTGATAGGGACAGAAAGACAGGTACAACACTGACCGACACTGATAGGGACAGAAAGACAGAAAAACAGGTACAACACTGACCGACACTGATAGGGACAGAAATACAGGTACAACACTGACCGACACTGAGAGGGACAGAAAGACAGGCACAAAACTGACAGACACTGATAGGGACAGAAAGATAGGTACAATACTGACCGACACTGATAGGGACAGAAAGACAGGAAGACAGGTACAACACTGACCGACACTGATAGGGACAGAAAGACAGGTACAACACTGACCGACACTGATAGGGACAGAAAGACAGGTACAACACTGACCGACACTGATAGGGACAGAAAGACAGAAAGACAGGTACAACAATGACCGAGACTGATAGGGACAGAACGACAGGTACAACACTGACCGACACTGATAGGGACAGAAAGACAGGTACAACACTGACCGACACTGATAGGGACAGAAAGACAGGTACAAAACTGACAGACACTGATAGGGACAGAAAGATAGGTACAACACTGACCAACACTGATTGGGACAGAAAGACAGAAAGACAGGTACAACACTGACCGACAATGATAGGGACAGAAAGACAGGTACAAAACTGACCGACACTGATAGAGACAGAAAGATAGAAAGACAGGTACAACACTGACCGACACTGATAGGGACAGAAAGACAGGTACAACACTGACCGACACTGATAGGGACAGAAAGACATGTACAGAACTGACCGACACTGATAAGGACAGAAAGACAGGTACAACACTGACCGACACTGATAGGGACAGAAAGACAGGTACAACACTGACCGACACTGACAGGGACAGAAAGACAGGTACAACACTGACCGACACTGATAGGGACAGAAAGACAGGAAGACAGGTACAACACTGACCGACACTGATAGGGACAGAAAGACAGGTACAACACTGACCGACACTGATAGGGACAGAAAGACAGGTACAAAACTGACCGACACTGATAGGGACAGAAATACAGGTACAACACTGACCGACACTGATAGGGACAGAAAGACAGAAAAACAGGTACAACACTGACCGACACTGATAGGGACAGAAAGACAGGTACAACACTGACCGACACTGAGAGGGACAGAAAGACAGGCACAAAACTGACAGACACTGATAGGGACAGAAAGATAGGTACAACACTGACCGACACCGATAGGGACAGAAAGACATAAAGACAGGTACAACACTGACCGACACTGATAGGGACAGAAAGACAGGTACAACACTGACCGACACTGATAGGGACAGAAAGACAGGTACAACACTGAACGACACTGATAGGGACAGAAAGACAGAAAGACAGTTACAACAATGACCGAGACTGATAGGGACAGAAAGACATAAAGACAGGTACAACACTGACCGACACTGATAGGGACAGAAAGACAGGTACAACACTGACCGACACTGATAGGGACAGAAAGACAGGTCCAACACTGACCGACACTGATAGGGACAGAAAGACAGGTACAACACTGACCGACACTGATAGGGACAGAAAGACAGGTACAACACTGACCGACACTGAGAGGGACAGAAAGACAGGTACAACACTAACTGACACTGATCGGGACAGAAAGACAGAAAGACAGGTACAACACTGACCGACACTGATAGGGACAGAAAGACAAGTACAACACTGACCAACACTGATAGGGACAGAAAGACAGGTACAACACTGACCGACACTGATAGGGACAGAAAGACAGGTACAACACTGACCGACACTGATGGGGACAGAAAGACAGAAAGACAGGTACAACACTGACCGACACTGATAGGGACAGAAAGACAGGTACAACACTGACCGACACTGATAGGGACAGAAAGACAGGTACAAAACTGACAGACACTGATAGGGACAGAAAGATAGGTACAACACTGACCGACACTGATAGGGACAGAAAGACAGAAAGACAGGTACAACACTGACCGACAATGATAGGGACAGAAAGATAGAAAGACAGGTACAACACTGACCGACACTGATAGGGACAGAAAGACAGGTACAACACTGACCGACACTGATAGGGACAGAAAGACAGAAAGACAGGTACAACACTGACCGACACTGATAGGGACAGAAAGACAGGTACAACACTGACCGACACTGATAGGGACAGAAAGACAGGTACAAAACTGACAGACACTGATAGGGACAGAAAGATAGGTACAACACTGACCGACACAGATAGGGACAGAAAGACAGAAAGACAGGTACAACACTGACCGACAATGATAGGGACAGAAAGACAGGTACAACACTGACCGACAATGATAGGGACAGAAAGACAGGTACAACACTGACCGACACTGATAGGGACAGGAAGACAGGTACAACACTGAACGACACTGATAGGGACAGAAAGACAGGTACAACACTGACGGACACTGAGAGGGACATAAAGACAGGTGCAACACTAACTGACACTGATCGGGACAGAAAGACAGGTACAACACTGACCGACACTGATAGGGACAGAAAGACAGGTACAACACTGACCAACACTGATAGGGACAGAAAGACATGTACAACACTGACCGACACTGATAGGGAGAGAAAGACAGGTACAACACTGGCCGACACTGATGGGGACAGAAAGACAGAAAGACAGGTACAACAATGACCGAGACTGATAGGGACAGAAAGACATAAAGACAGGTACAACACTGACCGACACTGATAGGGACAGAAAGACAGGTACAACACTGACCGACACTGATAGGGACAGAAAGACAGGTCCAACACTGACCGACACTGAGAGGGACAGAAAGACAGGTACAACACTAACTGACACTGATCGGGACAGAAAGACAGAAAGACAGGTACAACACTGACCGACACTGATAGGGACAGAAAGACAGGTACAACACTGACCAACACTGATAGGGACAGAAAGACAGGTACAACACTGACCGACACTGATAGGGACAGAAAGACAGGTACAACACTGACCGACACTGATGGGGACAGAAAGACAGGACAGAAAGACAGGTACAACACTGACCGACACTGATAGGGACAGAAAGACAGGTACAAAACTGACCGACACTGATAGGGACAGAAAGACAGGTACAACACTGACCGACACTGATGGGGACAGAAAGACAGAAAGACAGGTACAACACTGACCGACACTGATAGGGACAGAAAGACAGGTACAACACTGACCGACACTGATAGGGACAGAAAGACAGGTACAACACTGACCGACACTGATAGGGACAGAAAGACAGAAAAACAGGTACAACACTGACCGACACTGATAGGGACAGAAAGACAGGTACAACACTGACCGACACTGATAGGGACAGAAAGACAGGTACAAAACTGACAGACACTGATAGGGACAGAAAGATAGGTACAACACTGACCGACACTGATAGGACAGAAAGACAGACAGGTACAACACTGAGACAATGATAGGGACAGAAAGACAGGTACAACACTGACCGACACTGATAGGGACAGAAAGACAGGTACAACACTGACCGACACTGATAGGGACAGAAAGACAGGTACAACACTGAACGACACTGATAGGGTACAACACAGACAAAGGGACAGAAAGACAGGTACAACAATGACCGACCGACTGATAGGGACAGAAAGACAGGTACAACACTGACCGACACTGATAGGGACAGAAAGACAGGTACAACACTGACCGACACTGATAGGGACAGAAAGACAGGTACAAAACTGACAGACACTGATAGGGACAGAAAGATAGGTACAACACTGACCAACACTGATTGGGACAGAAAGACAGAAAGACAGGTACAACACTGACCGACAATGATAGGGACAGAAAGACAGGTACAAAACTGACCGACACTGATAGAGACAGAAAGATAGAAAGACAGGTACAACACTGACCGACACTGATAGGGACAGAAAGACAGGTACAACACTGACCGACACTGATAGGGACAGAAAGACATGTACAGAACTGACCGACACTGATAAGGACAGAAAGACAGGTACAACACTGACCGACACTGATAGGGACAGAAAGACAGGTACAACACTGACCGACACTGACAGGGACAGAAAGACAGGTACAACACTGACCGACACTGATAGGGACAGAAAGACAGGAAGACAGGTACAACACTGACCGACACTGATAGGGACAGAAAGACAGGTACAACACTGACCGACACTGATAGGGACAGAAAGACAGGTACAACACTGACCGACACTGATAGGGACAGAAAGACAGGTACAACACTGACCGACACTGATAGGGACAGAAAGA